>NC_050530.1:23413797-23481620 GCF_002922805.2 Oryzias melastigma | reverse complement strand
CACTAAAATATATTATGATTATTTATTTTAATTTCAGTGATTCGATTTTTTTTACTTTCAAAATGTCTTCACATCAATGTTTTTAACAATAATAACCTAGGATGTTTAATGTTGGTAACATTGACGTTTTCTTAGTATTTTTTATTTTCATTTTTTATAGTTGTTTTCTTTAACAAAGTCATAATATATGAGGGCAGGATTCAGAAGTGCTACTGTAACACCAAAATATTAATGTAAAGTGACTGACATCATACAGGCGATTCAGATTTAATTTTTTTGGACTTTTCACCACAACTATACATAACAAAACACACATCAATTAAATATAAGAACTGTACAGACAAAGCACATTGTCAATTCTCTAAACAAAGACGGAGGGAGAAATACATTATTATTATTATTAATAATAATATGAGGAAAATGAGGAAATGAGACTTGGAGTTCATCTATATAAATACTGTTTCAATTCCACCCTGGGTATTTATATTTAGCTAGAACTTTATAAATACATGTACATTTGAATGTATATGAAAATATTAAAGTACCTGTAATTTAGACATTTAAACAGTCTTTTACTCTATTCCATTTCTCATTAAGTATGACTGTTTTCTTTTGAAGGGAAGCTGTCATTTTTTCCATCACATATACTTGTCTTACTTTGTTTTTCCAGTTATTTATTGTTGGTGGTTTGATATTTTTCCAATCAAGTTTTTGTCATTAGAGTTTGTAAATTTAACGCCCTCCTAATGTTATTTTTTCCTTGGCGGCCAACAAGAAATTCTGTTTGATCTGGTTAAACTAATCGTTTAATGTATTTTTGTAGTCTGGTTGATAAAATTGATGTTAATATTTTGTAGTCAATGCATAACAGGGACGGTAAGTGGATCTTTCCCTTCCTTATGTAACACTATAATAATGACCTCTGACCCTGCTTGTGGTAGATTACCTGAATTTAGCCAGTGGCGGGCCGTCAGGGCCTGCAAGGCCTTCTCTGCTGGCCTAAAAATATCTGAATCACAGACTGATATTAATTATTATTTATTTCCGTGAATACGTATTCTATAATTCCAAATGCTCTGTCTTCGTCCTTTCATTGCTGTCTCCCTGGTTGCGCTGCTTCCAGACGTGTATTTTCCTATTTAAGCATTAACCAATCACATTGCAGCACCATTTGTTGCTAGGGTCAAAGAAATCTGCCTGAAGGCCTTCACAATCAGTTCTGCGGGCCCTGTAGCATAAAATAATTGTCGACCAAACTGTTGCTTCAACCAATCAGATTTGGAGTAGGCGACACCAAGGCCCTCTAGCAGGCGCACGGAAACGTCAGCATTTTCACGAGCTGTGATTGGACAGCTCGCAGCTCGCTCTGGTTCTGCGTTATGTGACGGACACAGGTGCCGAGGAGCGGCGTGTCAGGTTTGAAGATGTTACCAGTGGAAAGCGTCTCATCGTCTGATTTTTGGTGGAAAATGAATGTCTGGGTAAAGTTGTGGCACAGTTTTGTCTGGCACGGGTAAAGGAGTTCCATGACTCCGTTGAGCAGGAGTGAAGCTGAAATTTACAAGGCCCCTGAATGCACCGCGGGCGCTCCGAGCTCACGAAGAGGTGCAGCGCAAAATCCTCGCGCGCACTACCGACAATATTATTTTCCAGACACAGACCAGATTTCAAGATCACAAAAACTGATGTTTGTCTCCCTCCTGGACCACAAGAGGCTTCAGGAATACCAGAACATTTCCCGTATGCAGCATTTTCCAGCTTATCACAGCCACGGAACACTTTCTATCTGCTAAACACATGGATTCTGCACGACAGAGTGATTGAAATCTTCTTGAGGATAGAAAGGATGGATTTTGTGTTTAAATAATCTGGATTTTTGGTGAGTAAAATTTTGCTATCTCCCTACATAATATTGAAATTTTATCAGGTTATTTTTTATGCTTTTGGTGTGTGTGTGGCAGTTGTACCTGCAGTAGAAGTTTTATTGCCATAAAATAGTTATTGAGGGTTGGGTTGATTCAGATGGAGCACTACTGAAGGCCTACGTGTGAAATGCACGGCCCGCCACTGAATTTAATCCATAGTTGTATAACATAGTTGTATACAGTATTGGGCTTAACTCGTTAACAAATATTTTATAATATTCTCCAGTGAATCCATCTATTCCTAGTAATTTATTATTTTGTATTTTACTAATTGAGTCTCTAACTTCTTTTTGAGTAATTGGCTCCAATAATATTGTTATTTCTTCCACTGTCAATTTATTAAGTCCAAGTTTTTTATAAAAGCCATTTATTTTCTCCTCTTTAGATTCTAGCATTTGATTTTCATACAATAACCCGTAGTATTCAGCAAAAACACCAAACACCACAGTAACACCAAAATAGCTTAATCTAAAGTAACTGACATCACATTGATGATTCAGATTTTTAAAGTGAAACTGTGAAGACATACAGAAAACTTTCAGTCAATAGGAATACATTATAATTTAAATATTTAATTCTGAACAAAGTTGTACATGTTTCGTTTTTAGCTTATTGTCTTGTGATTTGAATTTGACATGTTTGTCTTGAATCTTCCTCTCTAGGTCTGCGTCTGGTGGTGGTGAGTGGGCTTACAACCCAAAACAATCCAGCATTTACATTTTAAGGCTGAAAAATGTTTAATTGTGACATTTGAAGATGACTTTTGCTCTTGTGTGGGATTCAGTAAAAATCGTGTTTAACTTATGATCATCGACAATCATTGACAATTTAGATTTTTTCCTTTATTTAAACCATGTCATGGTTAAAAAGCATCATCCATGATAACACTGTCTATTTCTGACATTGTAAGAACCTGCAGCCACTGGATGTTCTCTCGTATCCCAATGACTCCAGACATCGCCCATTCACATCTTCCAGAATGATGAGAGAACCAGAAGCTGCTTCTTGTAAGCTTAAAAATAAAAGATTTTTCAAGACGTTTGACAAGAGAAGCTTCAATTCTTTCACTGAGCCATAATTTCTGTCCAGTTTTTGCCACAAACGATGAAGGCCGTCTTCTGGATTGTTAACATGAACAGCTCTGATCCTCAAGCCGTACTGGAGAGATTTTCACTGTTAGCGCTGACGTCAGCAGATCCAGGCTGGAGAGTAAAGCAGCAAGGTTTGAGATGTCCGAAGGCCTCTGTGGCGTTGACGACACAGCATTAATGGGTTGTCTGGGTGAGTGAGGTGGGGAAACTTTTGGCTGCCACGGTTGTAAAAAGGTCGACGGGTGCTCATGTGGTCTTGGAGTGGGTGACGGAGGATTTGTTTGCTTGTTGTGTTTGTGTTACTTCTGTATTTCTCCTCTTGATGACTTTCTTCTTCTTCTCTATATGAATTGTTGTGAAAATGGCTTCTTACGTAATCCGTAGTGCGTCTTTCTGATGTGGCTTTTTAACTGGAAGTTCTCACTTTTCAAGAAAACTCTGTTCCATGACAGCTCCTTCTAGAACTCTGGCTGCAGCAAGCGCTGCTGCGGCTTCTCCTTCTCCTCCTTTTCGATCTCAATGTCTATATGTACTCTGCTCTGGCGCGGGCAGCTTCAGCTTTAGCTCGGGATTGAGCTGCAGCTTATGCAGCGAGCTAAACTTAAAAGGCTACAAAAGATTACAAACTCGCTTTTCTTGAGGCACTTTTTAATTTGTAAAAAATGATGAATCGCTTCTCACAGGGTTGCAGATACATAAAGCAGCTCTTGCTAGGCAGGCTTCCCACCTTTTATACCACATGTGGCCACCAGATGGCAGCGTAAGACAAAATACTTAAAGTCCCCCTCATATGAAAGTCATGTTTTTTGAGTTTTTAATGTGTGGCATTTTTCTTATGAAAGAGAGCAAATATAATAAGAAATAATTTTCTTTTGCATTTTCGAGTAATTCTCCTTTTAAATTGCTGTCAATCAAACTGTTGCAGAAACGCTCTGTTTGAATTAATTAAGAGTTATTACCTCACCAGAGCTGCTGCACATGCGCAAACCTCCTCATCTGGCCTGGTTAGCTTGTCTAGTCCAAGTGCCAGAGAAGAGATGATGACGTCTGCGGTCAATGGAGCCTCCGATCGCATTTCAAATCAGCATCACTGGATTTTTGGTGTGAGTTTCATCCAATACTCACGGTAGCAGGACTGAGAACGCTGGAAATCTAGCGAGGCTCCATGTCCCTTCTTGATGTGACCACGGAAATGTGAACGTCTCAGTTGACTGCAGCGGTAAAGGATAAACATAAAGCAGTGGAAGTTTGGTCCATGAATCTCTAAACTTCCTCGTCCGAGCTGACATCCAGCTGAAAACAAAACTGCTGTAACAGCGGTGATGATTTACACCGGCGAGACACAGAGCTACCATAATCAGACGGGGAGGGGTGTGTCTGGAAGGGAGCAGCTCCGCTTAGCTCCAAAAGCCACGCCCCCTAAGGACTGATACGAGTCTGTTGTTTTATCTGAAAGTAAAATGCTTTGTGATTGCTGGTTCTGTTGGTTGTCTCAGTTACAAACTCACTCAACTCTGGCTCTCGAACAGACATGGGCAAACTACGGCCCGCGGGCCACATCCGGCCCGCCCCCACGTTTGGCCTGACCGCTGAACAATGTCAGAAAGGCATGATTTTTATTTTCTCCATCTGGCCACACAGATCAAGACCCACGTGGAACGTGTTTTTTATTTTCCTTTCTGCAGTCCGTGCCCCTATCTGAACCACCAAAATCTGTTAAATAAACGCAAACATTCCTCGCGGATGATTCAGGACCCCACGAGCGCTTTCTGCTCCTGTGTGCACGTGTTTAATCTCTGTTCTGTTTAATAAAGTCCTCGCGTACAAAAGACTGTCTACTTCCGCGTGCGTGAACGCTCCCTCGTGCACGGGTGATGCATGACATCCTTTTCTTCCCATCACCCCACATGCTGATAGGGAATCAATCAGAGCTTGACCAGCTCCATGAAGAGACACCATCACCGTCTCAGCCGCTCCTCTTCATGTCAACGCCAGAGCTGGGTCGGACAGTGTCGTTCTTCCATCAAAAGCTGGAGCTCAAAAAACCATGGCCTTCTGGCTCAGAGGATCCACCATACTGATGAACAGCTGCTTTTATTTCTGTGATGATTAGACTTTTTCAGTTTTGTTGTTTTAAACAAGCCTCTAAAAAGCTTTAAAAACCGGGTTTCATGTGAAACTATTTTCAATCTGTCCAGCAGTGAGAAAAAACAATGTTTGAACCTCTTTAACTGGAAAAAAAAAACCTTTCAATTGAGTTATGATCCTTTCAAAAGTGTAGTTGTGTAACTTTTAATGACTTTTGACTTTTTAGCTTAGTGATGTCAAAACTTGAGTTCCTGGTGTCAGATTTCAGTGCAGCTTCATCAAAGTTCATAATTGAACAAATATTTTAAAATGAGAAATTGATGCTGAAGAAAATGTAAAAGTGGCATGAGTTAATGAATTAACATATGATGCTCAACATTTTATTGTTATTGCAATGTTTTGTTCAACTTTACTGATATAGCTGAATAAGACAGTCCAATCAATCCTTGTCTGAAGTGTCAGAGATCCGTCACACCTGAAGCAACAGGTGTGGAAACAACGATGTCATCACCAAGTTTTATTCAATCTGACTATGACATCAAGAAGAAAGCAGATTTAACTGGAAAACGGCATGACAATAAATATGTACACACAAGGCCGGAACTTCACTTTGTTTGGATCCTGCTCTGGTTGTGTTGCATTCATGAATCCCCGGAATTATGACTACATTACACATATTTCTGGCTTAATTTTATTATTGGCCTATTTTATCCGGGTCAGTATTTAATTTGTTTCGGGAGCTTGCTTTTGTCCGTCTGAAATTTAAATGGTGTTGAAAATAGTTTATCTCTTCTTTTGTTTAACCCTTTAAATTTGGTTAAGTTTCACTCCTAAACAAAATGTTATGTCTAATTAATTAACTTTATATTTTGTTATATTTGTGAGTTGAAAGAACTTTAAAAGTGAGTGCTGCTCAATTATGTTTGTTAATGTTTTCGACCCCCTCCCCTGAAAAAAAAAAAAGAGAGAATATTCCGAGCCGTCCCTGAACGCTTCGCGAGCGCAGGCCGCTGTTCGCGGTGGATGAGGGGAGCTCATCCCCAGCAGACGCGGGTCGGATCCAGCTCGCGGGAAGGAGCCGCTGGATAAAGATGGGAAACTCTGACACCAAACTAAACTTCAGGAAAGCGGTGATCCAGCTGACCACTAAAACGCAGGTCTGTCGGTGCTTTTGTCCGGAACCTGAACGAGTCCGGAGGATTTAAGGACACGTCCGCGCAGCTGGGCATTTAAATGAAGCCGGCGGAGGGAAAGTTAGGAGTAGCAGATGGTGACATGGAGCGCAGAGAACAGTTCGACAGTAGAGTCTGAGCTAACTTCAAACATGCTTTCAGAACACCACATAACAAATGCTGAATTTGAGATAACTTGGTATAAAACCTCGAATTTGTTTTCTCCCTTTATTTGGTGGCTAAACTTTAACTGAAACTAAATAGTTGCTTGTATTTGTCTTCATTCTCTATTTTCCTTGAATCATAATGAAGCAGTTCAGCTGTTTTCCTCTTTGGTTTTGATGGATGCATCACATGTGTCAAAGTCAAGGCCCGGGGGCCGGATCCGGCCCCATAGATCATTTTATTTTATTGCTATTAATGGCCCGATTTTATCTTGCACTTATTTTTGACCAGTATAATTTTAACAAAATATATTTTCACAGAGAGTAAAGTATTAAAAGTTATTTAAGGTTTAAGTTGATTTAATCTGGAAAATATTCCTGCCTTTTTATTATTCATAATTATGTTAAAAAGTTACAGTTTTAAAGTTTTAAAAATTAGCATTCTGATAGCTTTTTGGACTATTTGGGCATTTACTAAGATTTTGTAGTTTATTTTGGAGTTAGGCTAATATTTCAGCTACATGCTAGCTGTTTTGGCTAATTTCAGCTTTTTAAAAAAGTTTTTTTTAAGATATGTTGAAATTTAGTTAATATTTCAGCTACATGCTAACTGTTTTGGCTAATTTAGCAATTTTTTCAAGTTTTTTTGGTTGTTGTTGTCCCCCCCCCCCCCTTTTTTTTAAGCTAATTTGGCATCTAACTAATATTTTAGCTGGCTATCATCTTCAGTGTTTTCAGCTATCAGCTTCAGCGTTTTCAGCTATCAGCTTCAGCGTTTTCAGCGACCAAATTCAGCTTACAGCATTCACACTAGCATTATCACAGGTAATGCTATATATCTAGTTCATAATTAGGTTAAAAAGTTAGTGTTATAGTTTTAAAATTGTAGTTTTAGTGTTCATCAAATGTTTATCTTGTTTGGCCCGTGACCTAAGGTGTTTTTTAGATTTTGGGCCCCAGCTTTACATTATAAAAGCCAATTATAAAAGAAAAGACTGAAAACTAAGTCTAAAAATGTAAATAAATTACTTTCATGGTTTATGATCACACCAGATTTAATTAGCTGTATTCTGCTTATTTAAGATTTCAAATGTGCGTACTCCCAGATGAAGTCAAAATGACTGCAGCTGAAGGAGAGTCTGCAGCAGCTGATCTGGTGTAAAACCCTCTCAGCTGTGGGCTGTCATGTCACTGTGCTTCCTGTCCTGCAGCCTGTGGAAGCCTCTGATGATGCATTCTGGGACCAGTTCTGGGCCAGCACCATTTCTGTCCAGGATGTCTTCGCCTTGGTGCCAGCCGCGGAAATAAGAGCTGTTCGAGAGGAGTCTCCATCAAACCTGGCAACCCTCTGCTTTAAGGTATTCTGTTTTTAGTGAAGGAGCTGCGTTTGATTTTCCAGCTTCATTCGATTTAGGAAATCCTTCAAATGATTTGGTTTGAGATTTACAGCTAAAAGGAAGTTCTGGTAAGCCTTCATGTCCGTGTTGGTTCATCCATCTGCACTGGAAAATCTTTAATATAGTAATCCTTAAAAGTAACCTGCAGCCTTTTCAAACCCATTTAGTAATAAGAGGGCATATCCTGACAAAAAAGTTTTGTAGATTTTTTTTAAGAAAAATTCTTTTGTGCCATAAAAGAAATTTCTAATCACAAAGAACTTCCTGCACTTCCCTGTATTTTCCTGTTCTCCTTATCTGGAAACTTCCCGGTAGGAAGTCAGCTTTTTTAGATTCATTTACTTTTTCTGCCAGAAATGATGAGGTTTACTTAACCCTTTAACACCTGAGGCGTTGGCGGTGATGCTTAAGCACAAAATCTTTAACATATTGTAACTTTTCAACCGTTAACACGATAATTCCAGTCGCCGCTTTTCTCCTTCAGTTACTGTAAATCAAAGAACATAAACACTGGGGCTCCAGTGTTAAAGGATTAATGGTTTAATCATTTTCA
This sequence comes from Oryzias melastigma, assembly GCF_002922805.2. NCBI lineage: Eukaryota > Metazoa > Chordata > Actinopteri > Beloniformes > Adrianichthyidae > Oryzias > Oryzias melastigma. The sequence goes on along the minus strand of NC_050530.1, from coordinate 23,473,230 downwards.
ATTTTTTTAAATACAAGTTTAAAGTAACATTCAATGTTTATCCCTTCTTAATTTCACCATAAATCATGTCACTTTCCTTTATTTTCTTTGAGTAATAATTGCTCTGTTTTCTTTTAAAGCTAAAATGAACTAGACGGTTGTAATTGAACAAATGAGCTGGGATGTAAATATCTATATAGACTATTATCTAAGTGCCCTCAGCTATCTATTTATTTACTTCAAAAAAATGCTATTTTATTTTTCTTTTATTTATTTATTGTTTGTTCTTTCTCCTCTTTGTCCTCAGCAGTCTTACACTGCTGGGTTTTGTTATTTTAGTTTGGGGTTGGATCTTGGTAGTCTTAGTTTTCAGGCTTTGTTTGTTTTCTTTAGGTAGTTTTGGTTAGAGGGAGATGCTAACTCTGATGGTCGACATGTCTGGATCAGCAGTCTCCATGATTTATTTTATGTTTGGAGCCTTCATGGAGAGATAAAAGAGCCTCATGTGGATCTGGAGCTGCAGGTCGACTCCTGATCTAGGCAATAATAAAAAAAATCAGATACAGTATTTGCCCTCAGGGGCAGCACTTCCAGGGAAAAGAAGGGTGAAAAAACTATGTTAAAGCAGGCTGTAGATGTTCCATGATAAAAACCATGAATGTTTTATTATCAGTCAGGTCAAACCAACATGTTTCACTCCTGACCAAACACTGCAGAATGAAAAAACATTTGGACTGCTCTCACATGTCTGCTCATGAGGCAGTGTTACCGTTGGAGACAGCAGCAGATGAAGGAATGCAGCTGTTTGCTCTTCTTGAAGTGAAAAGCCACTTCCACAAAAACCGTCCCCATGACCGCAGAAACGTGACGCGTATGTGGGAGGGTCAAAGCTTTACCACCCGATGCCCCGAAGATTACATTAGTTCATGAATTTATCAGGACTGGGAGTGTTGACGCGTTAACAAATCATAATTGACGAGTTAATTTGTATTTATTCGAAATCCAACGAGGAAACCGACCGTTATTCTATTTTGGGAAGGGGACTGACATAAATATAGACAAGCACCAGCGTTGTCTAAAAATTGGAGAAACTCTGCGGTTCACCACAAAAGTCCCGCCCACCGACGTCACAGGAGGCGAGCAGATCAGAGTGGACAGACACGCCTCCACCTATGTAGTTCCAGTCGAGCCGACCTGAATCCCAGCTGAATCAAGCTTCTACCCAAAAAAATGTTTTATTATTTTTCACAAACCAAATAAGCAGCAGGTAGTCTTTCAAAGTGAAAATACAGAAGTAAGTTCAAAGGCAGACAAAAACAGTTTTAGACTCTAGGTTCCAGAGGGTTATAATAAATGTTATAAATGTACAATTTTGCGTATGATTTCATATTGTGATTGTTTGCAGATAATAAGTGACTGACAAAAACTCTAACTAAAAAAACAAAAAATTACTCGTGATTACGTTTTTACAGATTTGCGATTAATTAGTTAATTTTTTTAAATTGGTTCCCGGCCCTGGTTTTTATCTAGCTCATCCATGAGTAGAAAATTCAAATTCCTATGACTGTGAAAGCATCACAAACATGTACTGCACCAGCTTAATCTGAGTTCTCCTGATCCACTGTTGAACATCTTTTAATATTTGTAGTGATCAATCTGAAGTTTGGTTTTGTTTTCAGAATGATTTGTTTAAATATGTGAGCAATTCTGCTTTTCATTCTTTACAAAATGGTTTCATTTTCCTCTTTCTTTGGTCTTTTATTCTGATGATTAGAGTTTTTCTCATTCTGTGATGCAGGATATTATTAGTTTTCTGCTCCACAGCCTTCTGTTCCGTCAGTTATCAAACTCATTTAGTAACGCTGCCAACTCCAACTAAAAATGGACTGAAATTGTGAAACATCACTGTCAAACTTGGGAAATAAAAAATCTGTTTTTACATTTCTACAAGCATTTTTACAAACTTTAATAATGTGGGAGATAAACTTGTATATTTTAGGTTCGGGAAAGAAGAAATGAATTGTGTTTTTACAAGTCAATTTCCTGCTGATGTTGGTGTGTCTTTTTGAAAATATAGTTTTGTGAATAGAAATGTAATTCTGATAGAATGCAAATTTCTTCCAATTGAGTTGTGGGAAAGGAGCAGAATCATCCAAGGCTTACATCTTTTTTGATTATGAGTTGTTGATTTAGATTTATTTCACATTTTTTATGTAATTAGAATCATTATTTTGTAAGATATTCATAATATTTACTTTAACTCGAGCATTTTTCATTTTAATCAAATAGGACTTTTAACACTTTGTAAAAGATTTTGTTACTTTTTTAGGAGTTTAGATGTTCCCTCTGTGCAGGTCTTTGATTTGTTGAAACTGAAAAGTGTGTTTTTTGAAGACTCTTTTAGTTTTGTGCATAAGGATCGGATGCAGAGCCGTCTGACGGCAGCGTGTCCTGCTCCCTCAGGCCGTGGAGCGGCTGGTCCAGTGTGCAGACTCTGGCTGCCCCTCAGAAAAGGAGCGTCAGATTGTGATGAACTGCACCCGCCTGCTCACCCGCATCCTGCCCTACATCTTTGAGGATGCGGACTGGAGGGGTTTCTTCTGGTCCACCATCCCCGGAGCCAGTAGAGGGGGGGTAAGAGTCCAACACCTGCTCTGTCACAGCATGAAAAGAACCTCTGCATGGTGCTGTCCACGGTTTGAGATCATAGACAGTCTAATTAGAACTGGACATCTTGATACATGAGGTCCCCCATTGGAAAAGCATTACCTCCACCCCTCGCCAAATTAGGCCACCGCCTTCAGCGTCACTTCCTCATATGTCTGATAAGTCTCTGTGAGTCATAGCTGAGTCATGAATCTATAGGAAGTACTGTCGCCAATCTGGAGTGAGTTTATTGAGAGTCTCCACCTCTTTCCACGCCTCGACCACGAGACCGCGGATGTAAACAGCTTCTACTTTAATAACACCACTTCGAGAGAAATATACAAGTCATTGTTGAAGCCTTTGAGGGAGAACCATTCCAACATTGGATTCTGTCAGCGGTCCTTTGGGATTTACTTACATTTATTCCTTTTTGTCGAGCTGACGCCACTGCAGACTGATATCTTAAAATCTTCAGACCTGTGGTATAAAAGGGTCCCTGTCCAAAGCCAGACCCCCCATCAGCTGGGTTTCTGGTTACTTGGTCGACTGGGAGCTCAGGACCAACACTGGTCATATTGTAGCTCCCTGCCACTGATTGAATTAAGGAGAGATTGAATGTCGGCTAATGAAAGTTTGAGGGTGAGTCAGGATTCAGAGCAGGTGGAGCAGCCTGATGGGACGGTTGATGATTTCCACACTGCTTTTAGTCCTAACACGTGGAAACAAACCCATGTCTTCCCTTCTCTGGTTGAAGAAAAACAATTCAGGATTTTTTATCACATTGAAGTAGCATTCTTAGAACATATTAAGTTCTTGCTAAATTTAGCTTTTAAACTGTAACATTGGAGCCATTTAAAGCACAGGATGAAGAATCACATTCTGATTAACATTATTAGTGTTAGTGGAAGGTTTAAATTCATTCAGGTTTAGCTTTAATATTCCTTAACATGCTAAATTCTCTGGTAACATTTGGTCAGCATGAACTCGCTCTTGTTTATTAACTGAAGTAGAAATGGACTCGTAATGACAGGAATGTTAACATCAAGAGTCCCTCTTATCCTTCTAGGACTGGAAGGAGATCCTTTCTGCATCTTCACAGACAGATCCATCTGGTTAAATAAATATATTGATCCATTGTTACAACCCTACTGTAAAGTAAAACCATTTGGTTGAAATGTACTAGATGAGCTATAGAGACCACAAAGGCTATTCTATTTTTGTAAACCGTGTAACTGTTGTAGTTTTAACATCATCACACATGAATCAGAAGTATAAATATTCTGTGGTTTTAGTTTGACTGGCTCCCGTCTGTCAGATTTCTACAAGTCTGTCATAGATGGACTCCAGTCACTTCCAGAAGTGATCTGTAATCTGAACAATAATCCCCAAAACATCAGGTGGGCCTCAGATTAGGAGTTCAGATGCAATTTGAGTCTCAAACTGTCACTGCATGACATTCTAAATAAAGTCCAGTCGACACAAGGAAAATGGTCTGTGAAGAGCTTTCTGTTTCAGTGTTTGGATGAAGATGTTGATGAGAATGAAGCTCGGCCACTGGCTGAATCCCTGCTGCTGGCCATCGCCGACCTCCTCTTCTGTCCAGATTTTACCGTCCAGAGCCACAAGAAGAACAGTACGGTCAGTGTTTAACCTGGTTGTGTTGTGCTGCTGCACATGGATTTCATGCTTTTAAATGAATGCTTGAAAGCAAAAAAACTTTGTTCCTTTGGACTGATTACAGGATAGTTCTGGCTTTCACACAATTTTCTTCGAGTTTAAGGTTCCAAAAGTTCCAGGTGAAGCTGAACACCTGAGTCTGTCCGGCAGTAGCAGCAGCAGTAGTGCTGCTGTCTGTGTCGCGGTGGCTGCTCCAGTTAATGAGTGACTGCTAACAGGGTGAGGCTGGCTGTGTTTGAACAGGGTGGATGTTTCTTATTTAGGATCTGCAAACACTTCAACACCCTGGAGGTGATCTGTGCGACACTCTGATCACGTCTCACCTCTTGGTGAGCTGCCGGCTGCAGTTGCGTGTTTCTATCGCCTCTGTGACCCACAGAGCGTGACGCATGCGTGCACAGAGGAGACCCTCACAGCCCAGAAGTTGATTGACTGATGAGGTTCTTCTGTGGAATGTGTTGTTGGTGAAGGAGGAGATATCTTATCCTTACATGAACACTTTTACTGTTAAGTTCTGCCATTTGGAAACCATGATGCTGTACTACAACCACACTCACAAGACAGAAGGATTAGCTTGACGGCTGACCTTTAACGTGACCTTTTGCTGTCAGTGGACTGCAGAGGAGCATCAGTAGCACCTCGTCTGAAAGCGGCAGTTCCACTCTGTGTCACGTGCAGATATCCTCAGTGGAGGCTCAGCTGCTTCCACTCATGACTCATGCCGTGTAAATACATCTGAACTCCTTCAGCAGAGGCTGTAATAAATAGTTACAAATGAGGATTTCAGATCTCTTTGGCCCTATGTTAAAACTAATCCGCATCCTCGTTAATAATAAAATATACTGATTAACCATGTGACCATTTTCAAGGTGAATTCAGATTGCTGGTTATACAGACGTGTGACTCAAGACGAGACAGTTAGACACTGTAGATGTGAAAGACCTCACACTGACCTTTCATGAAATGGAAAGTGAGAACTAAAGAAATTGGTTCACTGCTGATTTCCCAATCATTTCTCATTCTTTTTTACAAAAATCTTCCCAAACTTTCATGGAATTGCCCTAAAATGATCAGACTGGGGAGTCCAGTGTGGTACTTTGCGTGCTGCTTCTTAAGCCCCTCCTTTGTGACCTTGGCTGTTTGCTCTCAGTCATTGTGATGTTATTACTGACGTCATTCTGGGTTATTTCAAGCAGGAAGTAAAGCAGAGCAAGGTTCTAGATGAGTGAACCTGGTAGAGACTTGAGCTCGTTTTAAAGTACAAAACTGGAGACAGACTCTAAAATTTAAACTGATTGATCACCAGCCTCTGACCTGGACTGCATGGGACCCCCAACCCCCACCCCGCACACACACCCAAAACCATGGCCTGACACAATGTCTCCTTATCCGGGAGTCGAACCCCAACCTTCATGATGACAGGCAGCCCATTTTACTGTACTAACACTTGGTGCAGTTCTTTGGCATGGCAGATGTTTTGACAGGCATCTGTAATGATTAAGGTTTAAAGATTTCCCTTGTCAAGGGTTTAAAAAGAAGAAAAGAGAAAAAAACGGCATTGCCAGTTAAATAATTATTTTCCAATGAGGGGGGGGGGTCCAAGCAAATGAATGTAGATAAAGCAGACAAAGCTCTGCTTTGTTCTCTTCTTCTTTCCTTTTTTGACCTAAAGCTATCCCTGAGAGCTTGTTTTGCTTTTTCATCCTTAAAATATTAAAGAAGCACTAAGACATGACACCGCGCGCCCTCTTGCAGGATCCGGCTGAAGAAATCCGCTCGATGGACAGCTGTGAGTACATCTGGGAAGCGGGGGTGGGCTTCGCTCAGTCGCCTCCTCTCAACTATGTCCATGACCTCAACAGGTAGGAAATGACTGCCAGCTCCACTGCTTTGCATTAAATGAGTTCTCTCAGAATGATCATTTCTAAAGTGCTGGAATGTAACATTTGGTCTGATTTCTTTTTATTTTTGTGTTGTTGTTTTCAGGACTGAGCTGTTGAAGCTGCTTCTGACTTGTTTCTCTGAAGCCATGTACCTCCCTCCGTCTTCTGAGAGCAAAGTCATCAACCCCTGGGTGGCCTTCTTCTGCTCAGCAGAAAACAGGTGAGAGGGTGGCAGGAAGACGGATTTCCAGGAAAAACATTATTCCTATTTTAGAGAAACATAGTTTAAATAAAACTTATGATAGGTCTTAAAATGTTATAGATTTTTTCCTTTATAAAACATGTAAGATGAAGAAACCTTTAGATTATTGTTCTAACAGAACCGAGGAAGGATAACAAATTATATGTTTACTGTGAGATGTTCCTAAAGAAATCTTCAAATCAGGCAAATAATATTTATTTCACATTATTATATTCCAGTTTATATCATTTGCATGTTTTAGTGTAAAAAAGCATTTTACATTGTAAGAATATTTTCATTTTTCACTTAATTTATTATTTTTACAGTGCTTCTGCTGGAGTTATGTATTTTATTTAAATCTTAAGAGTGCATAAAATGCACTTTATTCACTGTATGGTGTTAAACAGGGGTGTCAAACTCAATCGCCCAGGGGGCCAAAATCGGGGTGTGAAAACAAAAGGCTATTTTTTCGCCTGTTTGTATTTTTCGGAATTGAAAAGAGTGATCATCTCTTCGCACAAGGATCTTTGACACCCCATGGCGTCATAAGGAAAGACTGTCGCTGCATTTTCGGTATGCGGAAGCAAATCGGTTGCACCGCTCACCCTGCGTGCATGAACCACACGTCACTTCTGCTCTTCACCCACTATACCACAGAGTCATTTCCAAACAGTAAAACTCCTTCATCACAAGAATTTATGTTTTTCTCAACAACCGAGAGCTTCTCCTGACTGGATTACAGTTCTAAAAAAAGCCACCGAGTTACCGTTAATAACGTGTTTGGATTACCAGATAAAATAAAGTGTTTTGAAGTGGCGCTGTATCCTCTTAGCTTAGGTAGTAAACTGCTGTCATGTAAAACAGCAGAAGAAGAAAACATTTGTAGTCCGTTTGTAGTCACTGCATGATCGTAAGGTCCTGATCCTGAACGTGTCTTTTTCATCTCGTTTTTTCAACAATAAGTGAATGTTTTCACTATGATAAACATTTTAAGTGCTATATTAACATCCTTCAAGGTTATTATTGTTGTTACCGTCCGAAGACCGGAAAATGCTTTAGCAGAAGTGACGTTTGGTTTGCGCATGCGGGAGAGCGGTGCAACCGATTTGCTTCCGCATACAGAAAATGCAGCGACAAGTCCATTCGATTCACGCAGTGCTGTGACCCCGCCCACCGATATGAACGCTGTGGCTTTTTTCTTTTTTTCAGTAAGGCTTTACAGTTTCACACAACGCACATTATCTTCAGTGCCAGCTTTTATGATCGGGTGATTAAAATGAATGTGCATCGTAGTCACAGTCGTATAGTCATTTATTCCTGCTTGTATGCGGGGGCCAAGGGGGGTTGGTTTGAATTTTTCTTCTTTTTCGTATTTTATGTTTGTTTTCAATTGTAAAGCGCTGTGATCTGCAACACATGAAAATTGCTTTCAATAAATAAAGACTGATAAGTTCAGTTTGGTGAATAATAACCAAACAAGGTCAAATCAAACCCAGACTAACTTTCTGTTCGGCCAAATGTCAATATGAAATGTGAACAAATTTTAAAATAATGTTACAGCTGATCATCACAGCATTTCCTGGAGAAGAAAATGAAAAATGATGCTCAGTTGCAGACAATTTAAATCACTATAAATAGCAAACTAACAAGAACATTTAATTTTACATTCAATAAAAGCCTCATCAGAGAATGAACTAACAAATTACTCAGACTCTGTCTCATAATGTAACAAAAAAATTAAAAAGCCAAAACCATACTCATATTTTTTCTTTATAATTGTGAAGTTCTTAGAAATATTGATGGTATTTTGTTCTAATGTATCCAGTCCTATTACTGTTAGTATGACAAACCACAAATGTAGTACTTTTGGTTTCAAACAAACATAGTTGTGATACTATTTCAACTCTTTTCTTTGTGCAATATTATTACTTAAACACAATTTTGATCTAATATGTTCAGAAAAAGGTATTTGACCTGCTGTTTGGGAATTACAATTGTTTCAGATATATTGGAAATGTTTTTGTATTTCTTTGAATTACGTTCACATTATAGTTGGAAGTGGCCGGATAACTCAGTTGGCTGGTGTACGATGTTCAGTTTCCAGGACGACAATGAGTTAAAATCCAGTCAGGGTCCTTAGACAAGACCCTTCATGCTGCTGCATAACTAGATCTTTCTGTGCCTTAAAAATACAGGATTGTGTCAGGGAGAACATCCAGCATGAAACTCTCTGAATAATCACCTGTTTGAATCCGTGAGCGCTGATTCACACAGGTGATTCCTGACAGGATAAACCGAAAGGTGAACGACAACAGAAATCGCATTATAGTCGGTGATGGCCCAGATGTTGAGGAGAACATTTTGAATTGGCACTTCGTGTCATAAACGTTGCTGACCCCTGAACTAGGGTTATAGCATTACCTGTGATAATGCTAGTGTGAATGCTGTAAGGTGAATTTGGATGCTGAAGATGCTGAAACTGATCGCTAAAAATGCTGAAGATAATAGCTTAAAATGCTGAATCTGATAGCCAGCTAAAATATTAGCTAAACTTCTAATTAGCCAAAAAAAATTAGGCTGGCCAAAACAGCTAGCATGTAGCTGAAAAAAATAGCTAAACTTCAAAATATATTAAAAACTGAAAAAAGCCTAAATTATCCAAAACAGCTAGCATGTAGATGAAATATTAACTAAACTAAAATATCCTAAAAAATCTTAGTAAATGCCAAAATAGTCCAAAAAGCTACCAGAATGACAATTTTTAAAACTTTAAAACTGTAACTTTTTAATGAACAATAAAAAGGCAGGAATATTATTCCAGAATAAATCAACTTAAACCTTAGATAACTTTCAATATTTTACTCTCCATAAAATATATTTTTTTCAAAGTTATACAAGTTAGAAATGAGCTCAAGATAACATCAGGTCATTCATAACTATAAAATAAAATGATCTGGAGGGCCGGATCCGGCCCCCGGGCCTTGACTTTAACACGTGCTGTGAAAGGACATAAAAATACATAACCACCTTAAATAGCAGGTGAGAAGGGCGTCCTCGTTCGCTCTCACAGCTTGGACTGACTGTTTCCCTGCTGCAGACACACCCTGCCTCTCTTCACATCCCTGCTCAACGTGGTGTGCGGCTACGACCCCGTGGGCTACGGCATCCCATACAACCACCTGCTGTTCTCTGACTCCCACGAGCAGCTGGTGGAGCAGGCGCTCCAGATCCTGGTGGTCGCTCTGGAGCACGAGGCTGGGTCTGCTGCGAGCGCCGCCCTTCAGGCTCTGGACGCCTCGGCATCACCTTCAGCTGAAGAAGAAGAGAAAGGGGTATTTTCAAGAGGATAAGGGGCTCAAATGCTCATGACAAGTGTCTAACTCTGAGCTGTTTGTTTTTAGCCAGCTGGACCTGAAAACCTTTTTGTGAATTATCTCTCCAGGATCCACAGAGAAGAGGTTCTGTCAGTGCAGTCTTCAGCTTTAGCAGTGTGCAGGGTGTGTTGGGATGTTTTATCAAGACCTGCTCTTCTTTCATCACCAGGACTTCAGCTTCATCCTCAGAGGCCTAACTCAGCTGCTCAACAACCCTCTGGTTCAAACCTACCTACCTCGATCCACCAAGAAGATCCACTTCCACCAGGAACTGCTCATCCTTTTCTGGAAATTCTGCGACTTTAACAAGGTTTTATTGAACAGATGTTTGCATGCAGATGAGCCGTTGGTTTGTTTCCGTATAGAAAGGACTAACTTTAAATGTACATCTGGTTTACAGACAGACTTTGAGGTTCTGTTTCCTTGTGTGTTTGGTTTGTCTTTCAGTCCAGATGATGTACTTGTTTTAATGAGATATCATCCTCCTTAGCATCCTCTCATATTCATACAGTCATTAGTTATCCATCCACCATAACATCCTTTTGTTTAAGCGTCTCATCTCACTAGGCTGTTGGTGACAAACTACAAACATCACTGAAAACGGGGTTTTAGGAAGGCTTTCTAAAACTTTGTGGCTGTTCTTTTACCTCTCAGAGCACCAGGCTTTGGGCTTCATGTTAGAATTGTAAGTTCAAAAATTTGCACAACTAATTGTGCAAAACTAACATAATTGAAATATAACCACCTTTGTCGTAGTAGGAGGATCAAGCCTCTCAAACGAGGTGAGACATAATCTAACATTTTTGCACCATCAAGTGTGTGAACTGAAGGCAAATTTAGTAGGGAATAGCACAGAGCGTGTTCAAGTAGCATAAGCATATTTAATGGCAAGAATGTAGATCAGTTTGGTTCAGCAGTTTAATGTCTGGAATTAGCCAGCAACAGTTTTAGACCACCTTAAGGCCAGCCTGTTGATCTCATTTCAAGAAGGCAGTTCACCTGAGAACTTCTTGTGTCCATTATTTTTCTTGATGGACACCCAGCAGCCAATCAGAATCAAGCAGTCACCCAGGTCGTGGTACAAGCTAGAATAATGGCGTATGATAAATGTTGTATACTTGTATAGCGCTTTCTACCCTCCTTCGAGGGCCCAAAGTGCTTCACAGTCACAGACCCATTCACACATTCACACACACATTCACACACTGGTGGTGGCTCCGCTGCCGAACACTGGCGCCAACCTCCCACCAGAGGTAATTCGGGGTTCAGTGTCTTGCCCAAAGACACTTCGACACATGGGCGGGCACGGCGGGAGTCGAACCCGCTCACTTCTGATCAGGAGTCGACCGCCCTAATGGCCGCCTATCTAATCTATTTTATTCTTCAATATTCATGAGCTTTCATGATGTTTCACTTTGAAAATAACCAGTAATGTCTGAACACCTGGATCCTAACATTCTGTGCTGCTTACAAGGTGATGTTAGCTTTTAAATTACTGTATCTGCTGGGAAAAAAAAGTTTAGCTTCCCAGTGAGAGATTGCCATTGAAGTGGACTGAGTGGCCCCTCCCCCTCTCATTCCATGTTTTCATGATGTTGCTCTATTGCAAATTACTCAAGTTATAAACTGACCAATCAGATTTCTCAGTAAAAGCATGTGGTGCACGCTGGCCCCCACCGCGAGCCGTTTTCAGGAGAACTGGTGTGGACTTCCAACAAGCTCACTCCTGATTGGCAGCAGTAGTTGCCATAGAAACGTGACTCAGACCGTCTTGGACCAATCACTGCTTACTGACTAACCTCGTCTGGTTCCAAATGGTGGAACCCGAAAAATGGTGACAGAATTGGCTTCACGTTGTTGGAGCCAGAGGAAAACAGTTTTCTATGGGTGAAGTCACACTCAGTCCAGTTCTCGTGTACTGCCAAATATTATTAATTTCCTACAATTGTAAATTTTTGAAATGTAGCATCTGTGGCCAAATGCCGAATTGACAGTTACCATAGAATCTACTGGTGTTCTGTTTTTATATAAATCTGTACAAAATGATATTTTCTCTACTCTGTGTTTTAGAAGTTCCTGTTCTTTGTTCTGAAGAGCAGTGACGTGTTGGAGATGCTTGTTCCAATTCTTTTCTACCTGAATGATGCAAGAGCTGATCAGTGTGAGTGAACGGGCCTACAATTCTATTTGTAGAACCTCTTCTACTCCTCTGATTCAATGAATAGCTTTTCTTTTGTTTTGCTCTGGTGTGCAGCTCGAGTGGGCCTGGTGCACATCGGTGTGTTCATCCTGCTGCTGCTGAGTGGAGAAAGGAACTTTGGCGTTCGCCTGAACAAGCCCTACACTCTGCGCGTCCCTATGGACATTCCTGTTTTCACAGGGACCCACGCTGACCTCCTCATAGTGGTGAGATTGCTCAAAAGGACACTAAGCTGACTAATTCCAGCAGTTTGCAATTTCAAACCCCATAACTGCTTTATAATTCAGATCTTTCACAAAGTCATCACCAGTGGACACCAGCGACTCCATCCTCTGTTTGACTGCCTGCTCACCGTCATTGTGAACAGTAAGTGCCACAGTTGAAGTGCTGCCCCCTGCTGGTTAACTGGTGTACTATTCTGTGCCTCTGAATCTGCTCTGACGTCTGTGTGCCACAGTTTCCCCTTATCTAAAAAGCCTGTCCATGGTGGCAGCCAACAAGTTGCTCCACCTGCTGGAGGCCTTCTCCACACCCTGGTTCCTCCTCTCTGCTCCCCAGCATCACCACTTGGTCTTCTTCCTCCTGGAGGTTTTCAACAACATCATCCAGTACCAGTTTGATGGTATGCAAAACCATGGACTCCAGCACTCCGACACTTATTCAGAATGCCAAAGTCCAAATCAAATCCTCTCTGTCAGGTAACTCCAACCTGGTGTACTCCATCATCCGTAAGCGAACCGTTTTCCACCAGCTAGCAAACCTGCCAACTGACAAGGCGTCTATTCAGAGCGCCTTGCAGAAGAAAAAGTCTGGGATTTCCAGGGTCAACTCTGCAGACGGTGAAGCCATGGAGGACTCCAGGCCGGCCGCACCTTCAGAGCCTGGAACTCTGAAAGCCAGTTTGGAGGCCACTCCAGGTAAGAAAAGGCTCACTAAACGACTTTTGTTCACATAGTGAGTTTGTTTGTTTATACAGACCTCCAGGATTTCGCGATGTTGCGATCGCAACTATTAACACAAAATCAAGGAAACCCCGCGACTTGTTGTGCACCTTGCAACTTTTTATTTTCACTGCAACTTTCACCAACCGTGACAGCAGTCATGGAGCAGCTTCGCCACTTTTTCCCTTCTGACTTCTTAAAGGGAGGCGTGCTCTCGTTATCATCTCTTTCTAGTCTTTTTCCACTTTTTTCTCTTCCCCCGCCCCGCCACATGCGCAAACACGCACGCGGAAGGGTGGGGATGTTTTGTGCGCGGGTGCGGACGCAGTTAGGTGGGGGGGCTTTGAGCGTTATTGCTGGCGAGCACGTAGCGGGTCAAGGCCCTGCACTGAGCGCAGGTGCGCACGCAGCAAGGTGGGAGTGCAATGAGCGCTATTGTGGGCACGCACATGGCGAGGTATGAAGTGTACTATGTGTGCACGCGGTGGGGGGTGCGCTAAGCGTGCTAGCAATCTACGGCGATGTCAGCTACACACTGATCCGTTTGTAAACACAGACGAGGAGTCTAACAGTTTGAGTAAATCTCAGTCTGTGTGTAGATTAGAATTAATCACAACATGCATCAAGTATGCTTTGTGTTTGCTATATAATTATTTATTTATAAAAAATGCATATATATTACTGGATTGACCCTTGTCTATCTGCTACAGACAGACGTACACAGGCGCCATTGCTATGCATCGAGTTGTGTCAACAGAACGCAGCTGTTTCAATGTAAGACATGCAGAAATCAACCACAAAAATCCAGCTAGCTCCCTCATTTATTACCTGAATTTCACAAAATATTAAAGCTTAGGAAATCATTGATGTCGTGGTATATTTACATTTTTGATATCTCTAAAAACTAAGCTGTAAATAGTACAAGAACTGCGCCTTCTAGTGTTACAGGTAACACACTGCGGTCACATGAACAGATTTTTCCTTAAAGTTTTAAAGAAGCACTTACAGCCGCAATATCACACCCCCCTCTCCTCCCCCCGACTTAGACAGCAACAGGAGGGGGGGGGGGCGCTGCTCTGTAGAGTTATTGATAACATTAAACTTTTAAATTACTTTATAAATGTTTTGAAATCATTTGTTTTTATTTTTTTTGCATGAAATGAGTGGTGCGTCTAACTGTTTAACAAAAAAAAAAACTATAATCATTGAGATTTGGCGCCCCCTCCAGTAGATAGCAGGTCACTGATGGCCAGGCCCAGCCCTGACTGCAAAGGAGAAATGAAATAATCCACCAGAGCCAGAGAAACCAATGCACACAGGAGGAGAACATGTGAACTCCTCACAGAAAGAACCCAGCTGGGATCTAAACAACAGAGCTTCTCAGTGTGAGGCGAGAGTGCTGACCACTACACCACCTCCTGTGTGCTATCAGAATGACAGAGAAATGCTGCTAAGTGACTGTGATCAAATGGGATAGCAAAAAAGGTTGCTGCAATAAACCTTGATCATTTTAAAAAGCTAAACATTTGTTCCAAATGCCATATTAAAAGAACGCCATAGAAAATGAATTCAGAAACCAAAAAACCATGAAGCTGCAGAGCTCGAGGTTGGAAGAAAAATAAAACTCCAATCAAAACCACAAAGGAGAGAAAAGGTGACACATGGAGACGGTTCTCCTGTTAACGTGATGTTGTCTTCCAGGAATCGATAAGATTACAGAGAAGTCTCAGGTGAGCAAAGACGGGACGATGGTTGCTGTCCCTCACTCCCCCCAGTCGCCCTGCGACAGCAGCGCCATCAACGGAGCCAGCGACACGGAGTCCAACTCAGAGAGCGGTCCGGAGGTAAACGCGTCCCCGTTTGAATGCAGCGCTCGCTTTCTGCTTCAGGCCCACATCTCTCTGTCTTCAGGCCCACCGCTCTCGGGCCGACACTTCCCGGAGCCGAATGTCCAGCGTCTCTTCAGTGTCGGTCTGGAGTCCGAGTCCAGACTGGGTGAGATGGGGTTGGCTTCCATGTGAACGTTGGTTCTGAGTGGCCTTTTCTGTCCTGACTTCTCCTGCTTGTCCTCAGCTGCTGTCATGGAAGACCAGGCTTCCCCTTCAGACCATTATGAGGCTGCTCCAAGTGTTGGTCCCACAGGTGGAGAAGATTTGCATCGACAAGTGAGAAGACGCTGCGTCCTTATCTACATTTAACATTACTTTGTTACACAAAGTCTTCCCTAAAAAAAGATACCACAAAAAAATGCTCCGGTCTGCCTGTGTGCCGCTGGCTTCAGCCTGTTCTAGGGCTGTGGATCGTTACTTAGGAGTGATCCGATTCAGTTCACGATTCAAGCTCAACGATTCACAAATCTAGCCCCGATTCTTACTATTCAATATCATGTTTGTTTCCGTGTCTGTCTTTTTAATGGATGTATGAAAACTTCAATATTTGTATTAAATCACCATCATTTATAACTTTGTTTAGAACAGGAGATCAGAATCAACAAAACCAATTAAAAAAACACAAAGAAGATAGAAAATAATGTTTTCTTTTTTTTCTTTTTCTCAACCTGTTTTGGTTAAGTTCAGTAGTAATATAAATGGCATAAAAATCATAAAAAATCATTCTTGTTTTTGATCATTTTACAACAAAACCTGAAAATTCTCTCCAGTTTTCTATCCTCCAAGATCTTCAACATTTTACGTTCCAAGCATCACATATTGGTGCCGAGCCTGTGTGATAAAAGCTGTTTTTTTCTGCAGAATCAGCTGATTCACGTTGATCACATCCACCTTTCAGCAGCGCGAGGCTGTTTCTTCAAAATAAGCTGGAGTTTCGTTAATTGCGTTATCATAGTCAAAAGAATGTAAACACTGGAGCTAAAGCTCAGAGGTTTTTTTTCACAAGAAGTTCTGTCAGTGAGCAGAATTTTAGTTTCTGAACAGAAAAATCTCTCGCTAGTCTTATTTTGAAAACCAGAAGCTTCACCGTCACGAAGATGTGTTTACTTCCGGTGGCAATACCGCGTCTCTTTCGGCTTTGTTTGAGTTCGTAAACTTAAAATCCTACATTAATCTGCATCTCAGAGCAAAAATACATTGTTCCCAGGTGATATTTTGATCATATTTTACTACACTCTACTACATTTATAAAGATTGGGAACCAGCGATCTTGGACATCGCAAATATTCGTACTCGAATTTTCAGGAGCAGATCGCGAATACCCGAGCACCTGGATACTCGTTACAGCCCTAGCCTGTTCTCAGTAAACTGCAGTAGTAACAAAGGAATTGTTGCTTCAGATTGTATTTGTCATTACTATACTGAAATCTGTTTATTGGTTTCCATAGAAAACCCTTGTTAAGCCTTTGCTTTGTTTGTTGAGAATCAAATGGAAATGTCAGTGATGATGTGTAAAAAGGTAAGACAAAAATCCCAGAAAATGTTACATTAGAGCCGTGGTCCTGGATTATTGTGGACAGACCGTATGGATATTCACACTAACACAATCAGACCAAAGACCCTGGCCTGACCTCATCACAGGATCAAGATGATGTGAGAATGTTTTGTTTTCCTCTTCAGGGGTTTGACAGATGAATCAGAAATCCTTCAATTCCTGCAGCACGGCACGCTCGTGGGCCTCCTGCCTGTCCCCCACCCCATTCTCATCAGGAAGTACCAAGCCAACGCGGGCACCGCCATGTGGTTCCGGACCTACATGTGGGGGGTCATTTACCTGCGGTACCGCCTTAATCCGTTCACCTGCTGTAGAGTTGGGATTTTCTGAGGACTGCTGATCAATGGCTTTTTGTTTCCATAGAAACGTGGATCCTCCAATCTGGTACGACACAGACATCCGACTGTTTGAGATCCAGAGGATTTAGTGAAGCTGTTGATGAGAATCTGGTCTGAGTTTTGACTTCACACACTGACGAGCTCAGCAGGTTAATCTCCATCACCTAGCCTGAGAAATGACTGTAGATCTTCTCTAGAGAGAGGAAGAATGTGTTTGAGTGACCATTGAGCTCTGATTGCAGCACATGTGGAAGCTGTGTGACTGAAATAAACCTGACATAATCATGATATTTGCTGGAGATGAATCTTTACTTTGTGTCAGAACACCAAAAGAACGAAAGCTTTCTTCTTCGGAGACAGAAACTCTCCAACATCTTCAGCAGAAATGCATTTTACCCCTGTTCTCCCTTTGAAGAGAACTGATGCAACAACACTCAGGACTGACTTTTTGGTGGTTTTCTACCATCTTCAGCCCAATGTAAAGCTTTGAAAAGCAAAGAGCCACAGAAATAGTCTGGAAACGATCAGTCTGGATTCCAACGGCCACAGAAACACTGACATGCTCCAGGTAGACAAACCAGTTTCCAGTTGCAGTTATTGGTTTCCAAAGGAAGTCACTGAAATGTTAAAACCAAAATCCTCCTGGCTGCCACACAGCTCTTCGTCTGCACTGCGTTGTGGTTTTTAGTGCTGTCAGCTGTTGGATCTTGGTTTGGAATGAACGTTTCTGCCACACAAACACACAAGCTTCTGAACATCAGGCTGATCGTGGGGTTATGGATTCTGTAGTATGACGTTTGTCATTCTGTAGCAAAGCAACTGACATTGTCTGATTCATGAAGTTCCAGAAGATTTTGACATTTAGACTGGAACCTTGTGCAGATCATGCTGTGTAGAGTATCCTTCCTTTCTGTGCTGGAGCCTGCACAGCATTGTGTGTTCAACAGACAGTGAAGAACCAACATGTCTGTAGTTAGTAGAAACATTTCATCATGACAACCTAAAGCTAAAAACCAAAATGAAAGGAAAACATTCAACTAAAATAAGGTCTCAAGAAGTCCAAATGTCTTCTCTCCAAACTCCAAAAGCATTTTCCGTCCTCAAACCTCAAAGTGGGAGGGGCTGTGACGTTGCTGTTGCTCCGCCTCTTACAACAGTCTTTTAGTCCTCTTCGCTGCTGCACTTGGGTAAGTGTCATTTTGAGGGCTTTTAATGTGAAAATGTTTAACAAAAGGTTGTTTCCGGGTTTGTTTGCTGTTGTTGTTTTTTATTTTGTAGGTAATGAAGTTTCAGTTGAGTGAGTTCATCACTGAACTATGGAGACTGCCCAACAAGAGACATTTCTGGGGCTAGATTGAAGTTAAATAGTTCAATAAATGTCTACAGTGTGCGTGGCGAAATGATCATTATCTTGTGTCTCCTTGCATTCAGCAGCTTGTATCTTTTGTGCCACACAGGCTCCATCTTATTGTTCACACCATGAGGCCAAAATTCAACATTCAAGTTATGATGCAACTCAGTCATTAATATGAACGTTCTACTAGAAAGTCAGTTGGTGCACACCTTAGTAACAGGGTAGGAGGATAAACGGCACTGCCAAGTGTCGGGCAGACTGTTGTTTGTGGGAACATACTTTAGGAATAATAATGTGGTTTACTATAAGATTTTAAGTTGTAACTAATGATTAAAAAATGTTATTTTATTTAAAATAATTATAATTCATTTGGACATTTGCTCTTTAAAAAAAATAATTTGTCGGGAGTCTAAGAGGAGTTTGTGGGAAAAGATCTACAGTAAGAATTTCATTCTGTGTTGGATCTGTATTGTTCTCATCCCTGAGAGATTTTTTTTGATCAAGAAAGGAAAGCAAAGGCCATTTTCTTTCTTTTTGTTTACGGGAATCACAGGTAAAATCACATGTACAAGACTAGCACAATCTTTGAATAATCTTAACATTTTCTAACCATCACAGTGGGAGGGCTTCTTGTTTACTGACATGCTGGCAGTCTTTCAAATCCAGCCCTATGTATTGTTATTTGTACCGTTTTAACAATTTTGTTTCAAATTCAAGCAAAAATGCATGTCAAAGCTTTGTATGCTGTGCTGGTGACGTGCTATAGCAGATTTAGTTTCCTTTATTAAGTCATTTTTGCCAAAAATGACTTACTACTTAAAGACTTCAAGCATTTGTACATGTTGTTATTCTGTGACTTTGTTGCTAAATGTGATGTAAAATATTTTTCTTATTAACATTTGAGGGTTTCTGGAGTACCCAAGGCAAATGTAATTTCTTCCCTTTGAGGCATTCTGGGTAATGTAGTCTGAAAAATTGTTCCTCTATTTCTTCTTCTTTTATAAACTATAAACACTTGAGTTCGCACTAACATCAGGCAGAACGTAACGACCACAGACTGTAAATAAACTTTCAATAAATTTAAGTAAAGCAAAAATAATGTTATTTACTTATTATGTTGGTAAAAATATAAACATTGACATGCACGTAAATGGGGTGAAACTTGAAAGAATTTATGAAAATACATTTCTTGGGGTTATGATTGATGAAAAAGTGACCTGGAAAGCACATTAATTATAAACTAAATTGCAGTTAATTTTGAGAATGTATAAGATTTTTTCGTCTCTCTCCCTTTCAGACTTTTGTTTCTATGATTTTCCTATTTGTTGCTCTACATACTTTTCTTCAAATGTCTGAAATAAATGCTTTGAACTGAACTAAATGTCCAGTTTACTGACCATGAGCTGAAATCTACTCCAATAGGTGGCGGTAGTGAGTGAGTGAGGATCCTCAAATTTCCCACAAGACACTGCGGTATCTGTTCGTTGTCATGGCGACAATTGGTAAATAGAAATAGTTCCTGAACAGAAACGACGAAGTTGGAGGAACACGAGCAGCATCAAGGCGGTATTTGCATCCAAATGTAAGCTGAACTAAATCAACTTTGTTAGAAACGCCGCTGTTAGCGCCAGCTGCGCAGCTGCGTTCACGGACGGCTCGTTTTTTAGGCAAATAGGGAAACGAGCATCAGGACTGGCTGTGTGAATGATAGTTGTCATGAAGAACTAAAGACTGTTGATTTAAAAACCCTCCAGTTTTATGATCAATCAAACAATGGGCATTGATCAGCTCCAGATGTACTGAAACCCTGATTCGAGGTCACAGGCGATCAGAGAACAGACAGATTTCAGGTTCTTTTCTGCTGACCACAGTCCCAAAAAAACTACATTTTCACCAAAAAACAACCATATTGGATCAATAATCTAGATTTTTGATTTGGGTTTCAAAGTAACATGTATTATTTGAACCTCCTGTCAGTTTCAGCTTCCTGTCCTCTGCTCATCGTGGATCTGCTGTTTCAGCTCCTCTGGGACCCCTTCAGCTGTGGGAATGTCTCAGAGGGATGTGATTGATTTCTTGGCGTTGGAAAGAGAGTTGAAGGCTGCTGTGGAGTCTGAGCACAGATATGACCGCGAGAATGAAGCCAAACTGAGAGCCGTCAACCAGGGAGTGTCCTACCAGCAGTTCAGGTACCCGGTGAAACTGCATTTGCAGAAGAAATGTGATTTAAGAAATCCCTGTAATCTTTAAACATGTTCTCCTTGTTGCTTTTGCTGCTTCCTGGTATTTTTTGTGAGGAAGTCCTTGGCTGTCAAAACCACACTGTGATCCACTGTTTGTCTGTAAGGAACCTGGTCCTCTCCTCCCATCTGAAGCCTCTGGAGAAGAAGGACACTGACGGCGCTCCACGGAAGCAGCCCTGGAATCCTGTTGTCCCAAACACTTGATTTAGATCCTTCCAATCTGTCCCACTTTAAGGTTTACGCCTATTTTCTTTGAGATCAGCAGATGTGAAGATGATAACAAATGTAAGGAGGAGGAATACCAACCATTAATGTCAATAAAAAAATCAGTTCAAATGTTTAAAAGAAAAACTGCGGTGCATTTTTATATGCTAATATAAATAATAATAGAATAAAATGGCGGTGAAACTTTGAGAGCTCATTGTATTCTACAAACATGGGCAGATTTGTGGAAACCACAGAGAAATGAACCTGATGAGTCACATTATGAGAAAGAAGAGTGGAATCTAAACTGAGGTGAACAATTAAGAGCAACAGTTTGGTTTCATGCAGAGAATGAGAACCACAGGTGATCTCTGCTTTAAGGGATGTTTTTGGAGAAGAACAAAGAAGATCAGAATAATCCGCTTTATGTCTTCGTGAATCTAGAGAAAGTCGAGGACCGGATCCAGAGAGGAGCTGTGGTTTATGAGGAAGTCTGATGACAGAGAATGTTGGAGATGTTCAGGATATGGATGACAGCCGGAAGACAGTAGAGAGATGTTCTTTAGGTGTGACAGAGGAGCTGAAGGTGGAGGAGGAACTGCAGCAAATCTGCTTAGATCAGGGTGTCAAACCCAATCACAAAGGGAGCCAAAACCCAAAACACACCTGAGGTCGCGGGCCGAACAGGATAAACATTTAACGAACGCTCTAAAACTACATTTTTAACTTTAACTTTTAAACATAAACTTATGAACTAGATATATAGCATTACCTGTGATAATGCTAGTGTGAATGCTGTAAGATGAATTTAGCTGCTGAAGATGCTAGTGCTGATAGCTGAAGCTTAGCATCACTGAAGCTGATAGCCAGCTAAAATATTAGCAAAATACCAAATTAGCCTAAAAAAACTTAGGTTAGCCAAAACGGCTTGTATGTAGCTGAACAAATAGTTTAACTCCAAAAGAGCCCCAAAAACTTAAAAAAGCCAAAATTAGCCAAACAGCTAGCATGTAGCTGAAATATTAGCTAAACTCCAAAAAGGCCTAAAGAATCTTAGTAAATGCCAAATTACAATTTTTAAAACTGTAACTTCTGTAATAATAATGGATTGGATTTATCGGCGCTTTTCCAGACGCTCAAAGCACTTACATTGTGTATCCATTATTCATTCACACCTCATTCATACTTGGTGACGGTAAGCTACTACTGTAGCCACAGCTGCCCTGGGGCAGGCTGACAGAGGCGTGGCTGCCAGTACGCGCCTACGGCCCCTCTGACCATCACCGGAACATTCATACGCATTCAAACACCAGTGGAGCCACACTGGAGGCAAGTTGGGTTAAGTGCCTTGCCCAAGGACAACGACACTTGGCTGGCGGGAGCTGGAATCGAACCGCCTATCCTTCGATCATCGGCCGACCCGCTCTACCACCTGAGCCACTGTCGCCCAACAACAGATAATTTAATTAAAATGCTGCAGATTTGGTCATTAGTTCAAAATGTGACGATATTTGTTTAAAACGTGTAAGTTGTTTTTTCTTTAACATTACATGATTGATAAACATGGAATAACATAGTTTTCCCATTAATGTAGTGATAGAAGTGATCATCTGAAAATTACTGAGATTAATAAAGTTCTGAATATTGATATTTGTTTCCTAGTTTGTTGTCAATGTTGATAAGTATGGTGAGAAATCAATGTCTCTACATAGAGGAGGATCATTATTCATCATTAATAATGTACGTCTAACTATAAGCACATTTGTTATTTCAGTCTGGTATTCCTTCGTGTGACTCAGTACCATGAAGTAGCTCTCAGTGACCTCTGGTCTAAAGAATGGAGTCTAAACGGAGCTGAAGAAAAAACTCTTGTTTCTTTCTGATCTTCTCTATGCTAATGAGATGCTAACGATGCCGTGTGCAGTGACTTTTACATCAGCCAATAGCAGCTCCTCTTACTGAGTTGACACCACCGTCTCCTAGCAACGCGCCCGTGTTCCGCTCCATGCTGCGGTCCAGCTGCAGACCGGACCGAGCCGCCTCCGTGACGGGCGGGTGTCCGCCTCCTCCATGAAACCGAGCGCGGGCTGAGCCGATCCGCCGCCATGAACGACCGGTACCACCGGGCGGCCCGGGACGGGTACCTGGACATCCTGAGAGAGGCCACGCGGAAGGAGCTGAACGCTCCGGACGAGGATGGGATGACGCCGACCCTGTGGGCCGCTTACCACGGCAACCTGGAGGCGCTGCGGCTCATCGTGAGCAGAGGGTGAGCAGGGAGAACCGAACCGAACCTTCTTCTGAATACTGCACGCTGTACTTTGGTTTGACATGTTTGAAAAAAAGTTCTTCTAAATGCATAAACATTAATGTCAGCCAAATTCCTGGAGTTGTTCCATTTTGATTAATGATTTAATTGGATTTTTCAAATTTCAAACCATTTATTTCTTTTTGAGCTTCCAGATGGTCATTTCTGCTGAACAAAGGTGCAAGTTTCAATATGAAATGATGAATCCTAGGCCCTGCGACAGACTGGCGACCTGTCCAGGGTGTACCCCGCCTTCGCCCTTCAGTAGCCGGGATAGGCTCCGGCACCCCCGCGACCCCAAAAGGGAAGAAGCGGACAAGAAGATGGATGGATGGATGATGAATCCTGACAGTAAAAGTATTTTCTGTCCAATTCCAAAGTAAAAATTACTTTAAACAGAAGTGCTGATTTTAGAAACCTTTCCAAATCTTTATTGAGTTTAGCCATGCTGTTTGTGCTCACACGGGCAGCTCAGAGGATGGAGATGCTTCGCTTTTACAGCCTCATTACAGCAAAGGTCATGCACCCAGAGACTCATGAAAGAGTCGTGCTCATGTGCTCACAGTTGAAGCTGATTCAGCGTGATGGCTGAGACAGCTCCACTTTGTTTCAGCTGCAGAGCAGGAATGAAGCTTTTTCAGACAGAATTCAGCAGAGAGAGAGAGGACAGAATCCTTCTGCCAGAGGAGTCTGTGTTCAGGAGGAGCAGAGTGAACCCTTTAACAGCTCCAGTGTTTATGTTCTTTGATTTACTGTAACTTTTCAACCGTTAACACCATCATTCCAGTAGATTCTAAAGGACAAAAGCGGCTCAACCCAATATTAAAGATTTTGTGTTTAAGTGTCACTGGCGACGCCTCAGGTGTTAAAGGGTTAAGTGTGAAAAAAGATGATTTTTCTTTTTAATCTTTTTTTTATTTTTTAACAAAAACAATATCGTTGATTGTCGGTAGCACCAATTACAGCACCCAAAAAAAAAACATTAAAAACAACACAAGAAAACCCCGAAAACAATAATTAAAAAAGAAAAAAATGGACTCAACAAAACATAAAAATAAAAACGGGGGCCAAATTTGAACTTGTGGGTTCTCCGGGTTAATTCTGGCACTTAAAGCATCTATGCTCTTGTTTGGCTAAAACTATGATTGCATAAGACTTTCTGCATAAGTGATATAAATCTAAAGAATCCCTCCATTGCAGCAGCATGCATGCTCATGCTGCACGGCTGCATGGTGACAGGAACTTTTGCAGGTTTATGAAGCGTGCGGTGAAGCTCAGCTGCTGCACAAAGGTCAGACTGATGGATGCAGTCAAGAACTGACACTCAAATCAAGGCAGTAGCAGCACATTTTCTACTGATCAATAACAGTGCAAAGACTGTGATTGTTCCAGGTGGAAAGAATATTTGATATACTCTATAATGCAAACATGTCTTAAGTATGTGAAGTTACGGCTCTTCTGATGCTGAACCATCACTGCATAGCTAATTTAGGCTTTTTTTGTTTTGTTTTTTGGACTATTTGGGGGTTTAGATAATATTTCAGTTACATGCTAGCTATTGTGGCTAATTTAGGATTTTTTTTATTGGAGTTTAGCTAATATTTCAGATTATGGTTAAGATATGTGCTTTACATTCACTTTGTGCATGACCCGATTAGTCAACTAATCAGAAAAAGTAATCAGTAATTTGTCGACTATTAAAATAATCATCTGTGGCAGCACTAATGGTGTATTAAAACGCTGTGAGCAGCATTCTTTAGGACAATGTGTGTACATGAGATGAAGGAAGAGACGAGAAGACATGCATGAGGGACAAAAACAGGATGACAGGAGAGGAGGGACTGAGAGCAGGTGGAATATTAAGCTTGAAAAATCTTAATTAATTAATTAAAATGCATGTTTTTCTTATAACCTGGCATAGACTCGTTTTATGTTGCTACATATGTGTTTCATTTCTGCTTTTCTTTTGGCGTCATTAGTTTTTTTTTAATTTATTCACCTCTGAAAAGTCACCTAAATCTTCAAATATTATAACTTTTTTTATTTTATTTGTGCTTTTTTTTTAAAACATTTAGCAAAATACTATAGCTTTCCAAATGTTTGTGTTAAATTTGAATTGACTTTCCTTTGGGAAAGCCTCTGCATTAGAACTTCTGGAAATCACACTAAGTCATATTTTGATTGGAAAAAAGATTTTCTCTTCATTGCTTTGGTTGATTCCAAAAGATTTTTTTTTCCTGTATTAAGATGATATTTAAATATCAATCCAATCATCCGTCTTCCCCCAGTGTCTAAAAGAGATTTGTTGTTTGTGTTGCTCCATCTCTGCATCCTCTCTGACTTGGAGCTGCCAGTAGTCAAATTACTGTCTGAGTTACTAGAGTGTGATACCTGGCCCTTTGTGAACAAACAGAGAAGATGACTTTCAGCGTGAAGGAACATCAGCAGGAGTCTCTGTCAGGCTGGACTGGAATGCAGGGACCTAGAACTGGAATCAGGTGTGGGTTCATAACCCCACTGATGTGTGTGGTAGCCGTGTTCCTGGGTGTCTGTGAAAAGAAGTCTCCAGGTGTGCGGGATGAATAATGCAGCGTCACATTTAACCTGCAGCTTCAATTATTGATCAGGAGGAAGAGGAGAAGCAGGAAGGGGAGGGACTTGAGAGGAGTTGACTCGACGCTGTAGTAGGAGTCAATGCCTGCTCCTGCATTCTGCTGGTTTCTCAACAACCCTGCTCAGTCACATCAGGCCTCCACTGTTTCATAGGAGAACCAAGCTAACATCACAACAGTGTTACAGACTCTTTTCTTGATCACCTATTATAACCCTTTTTTTTCCTGATGAATGTGATTCCATTCAGCACAGAAACTGTCCAATGAATATTCTGAGGATTCCTGACTTTTTTTGGTCTAGTAAAGTTTCTTTACTGTGAACTTATCCATTTAAAAGTTGAGATACCTTAAGTTTAGGATAAAGAATAATTGAGCCCTCAGAATTGCAGAGGATCTCCATCCTCTCCGGTCTCAGAGAGTCATGTCCAAAGCCTCGGATCTTCTATGTATAGATTTTCCTTGACCTTGTGTTAGGGTCATTCTGCCTTAAAGGCTCCAAAAATACTGTGAAATTCCAGAAGAGTGGCTTTGAGCATCACTGTAGAATGTTGCAAAAACTCTATTATTTTAGTGAAACATTTCCAATGACAGCTCAAGGGACAGTTTCTGCCTTATAGATGAGTCTTTTTTTTCATTTTTAAACAGATGTTTTATAACATTAAGATCTTTTATTTTTTGTTTGAAGAGGCTGTAAAACATATTCATCATCCTTTGATGAGACGTTCCATTAAAGGTACACAGCAAGACTGACTGTTGTGGGCACCATTTACCTGGCAGCTACTAGAAGTACTCGGTTTTGTTCTGTTGTTCACAACAATTCTGCACTAAGTAGTGGCCCTGCTGTTCATGTTTACTATTGTTAACACTGAATTGAACAGATAATTCCAATTCAAATGGTGTCAATGCTTGTCACAGACATGGTATTACTGATTTCAGCAATGTTGCACTAAAGTGTCTATAATTTGTTGTATAAAATAAAATACAAGTTGTTTACTATGATTGTGTTCATGCTAAAAAATAAATAGAGATATATTTTCCCCAAAAATATGTACAATATTTTTTGAAAATATAGAAAATAAATTTTCTATATGAGTTATTAGAGATGAACCCGTGTTGCTTTCAGAACTGCATGAACAGTGACAGACAGTCGCCTCTTTCTTCCAGAGGGGACCCTGACAAGTGTGACATCTGGGGGAACACGCCGCTCCACCTGGCAGCTGCCAACGGCCACCAGAACTGCCTCTCTTTCCTGGTGGCCTTCGGTGCCAACGTGTGGTGTCTGGACAACGACTACCACACACCGCTGGACATGGCTGCCTCCAAGGGTCACATGGACTGTGTTCGCTATCTGGACTCTATTGCTGCCAAGCAGATCACTCTGAACCCAAAGGTGGTTAGTAAGCTCAAAGACCGGGCCTTTCGCTCTGCAGAGCGCCGGATCAAAGACTGTGAGAAGCTCCAGAGGAAGCATCGGGAACGGATGGAGAAGAAGTTCCTGAAGGAGTCTGCGGCTTTGGACAACCTGGATGCTATCAGCTTCTCCAGCTATACCAGCAGCAGCACGCTGAGCCGGAAGTTCAACACCGTGTCCTCTAACATGCCGTACTCACAGGTGGTCGATCTTTATGTTCATGTTGGTTTCTGATCCTAAAAAAGGATGGAGACTTGTTTGTAACTACATAGAAATCTTAAAATTTGTCCATGTTTAAAAAAGGTTCATTTTGTTTCTATTTCTAACAGAAACTGCACAGTTCTTGTTTTGTAAATGAGTGCTGTCTCCTCAGGCTACACTGCATTCTACAGCCAAAGGTAAAGCCAAGATCCAGAAAAAGCTGGACAAGAGGAAACAAGGCGATGGAACGTTCAAGATATATGAAGACGGAAGAAAGAGCGTTCGCTCACTGTCTGGCCTGCAGCTCAGTAATGACGTTATGTTCCTCAAACAAGGCACTTATACCAACCCCAGAGAGCGCTCGCGTCTGAACATCCGGGACATGTTCCACCGGGAAAGTGATGACGATGCTGAGAGCTTACCTCGTGCCATGAGCGACCCGGGCCTCTATGAGGCTGCATTCTCTGAGATCAGCGCAGACTCTGGGCGGGACTCCTTGTTTACCCGACCTGGGCTTGGCACCATGGTTTTCAGGAGGAACTACATAAGTGGGGGTATGTTTGGAATTGGGGAACGGGACCATGGAAGTGTTGCAGGAAGTGAACCTGCTGGCAAAGCGCCTAATGTTCGTCTGCACGGACAGCTGCCTCAGCATTCTCCTAGCTTTGATGAAGATAGCATTGGCAGTGCTGTGAGCCTGCAGGAAAGGAACCTGCAGGAGTTGCCCTGGGAGGACACTGGCATTGGGCTGGACGAAGACACAGAACCGGATGAAAATCCTCTGGAGACCTTCCTGGCCTCTCAGAGCCTCAGTGAGTTCCTATCCATCTTCCTTAGAGAAAAGATCGACTTGGAGGCTCTGCTGCTCTGCTCGGATCAGGATCTCAGTGGGATTCACATCCCTTTGGGCCCCAGAAAAAAACTGCTGGATGCTTGTAAGAGACGTCTTCAGACTATAGAGGAACCCGAGGCCATTGAAGACACAGAACTTTGAGACTCCGTTTCCTGATGCTAATAAAGAACTACTGAATTCCAGACACTGTTTTGGGTAATAAAAGACTTCAGCAATAACTAAAGAGAACCATGAGTTGGATTTTAGATAGCCTTGGCATCAGTAGTCAGTTCTTTGGCTTTACAAAGATATGGGTCAAAATAAGTGTCAAATAATTTACTGCAGCAGTTAATCCTATTTGAGTCCTGATGGATGAATCAGGGGTTCTCAAAGTTCATGTAATTGAGGGTCAAATTAAGAGTTCAACATTAGACTGGGGGGCAATTTTGGTTAAAAAAATGGATAAACGGAAAAATTCTGTCTTAGATAACGGAGCATAAGAACAAACCGAGCAAGATTTGAGACATTGTTTTAACTGTCAATTATGGTCAACATCAGAGTTTTGTGATGTCTTTTCAGACTATATTGTAAGCAAACCCTATTAACAACAAAAGTCCCCCTCAGTTGCTGTTGGAAGTTGCTGCCCAGATCTTCCACTTGTCTTTTAATTGTATCATTTGACAGACTTATTTGCTCCAGGAAAACAATATCATCTATTTTGAGCTTAAAATCTTTAACAAACTTCCCATCACTGAGGGACTTTCTACATCGGACCATTACCAAAGCCACAACTGTAGTTAGCTTCTGTCACAGCTTTACTGGATTTTTCCATTTTTGTAAACATCCTCCGCTGCCCATGTGAGGTCCAACAACGTCAGTATTTGTCCACTTAGCTTGAAAGCGCCCTTTCTCCTTGCCAACACCATTTTGTCCTCAAAGGAACCTGCTCTGACTCTCTCCGAATCCGCTCATCCTCCCGCACTGACGCCATTTCTACTGGTGTCGTCCCTATGCTTCCTTTCTCCGCAGAGGTGGTGATATGGAAAATGTTGTCTGCCCTCTAGTGGTGAAATTAATATATGTGGTAAATATCTTTAAAAAAGGTATGCATAAAGAATAAGTTGTAATCATAAAGACAAATTCATACATATATATATATATATATACATACAAAGTTGTGCACACATTTATATTTTGTGCACAACTTTGCAGAAAAAATATGAACCCAACATTTAGTTTTACATCTAACATGTCTTTTTTAAATACGACTTCTCCTTATCACAAATTTCTCTTGTTCACAAACTGTCAAAAATACATCACAGACTTATACATCAAGTGTCGAAACATGGACTGATCAAACTGTGCGTGTCTGTTCAAGTTTATATATCTAACTAAGATAAAAAAGAATTTTAAGAATGTCATTGATGCCATGACCCGAAAATTATATTGATAGACATAGCTGTTGAGAATTTAATCAAACAAATCAAAATACAGCGATCTCCCACCCCATTTTGTGGTTGTCAGGTCGTGTAAGCAATGCAGCAGCGGATCATTTTAGACACAGAAAAGGTGAAAAACAGCCTAAAAGAAGTAACAGACACGCCAGTTCACTCATTAAGTGGTTAAAAAACATGTCTGTGAAATTAGTTGAAAATAAGAGGATGACAAAATAAAATCAGCTAAGCTAACTCGGAGTTAAAGTAGAATGTCAGCCAATTCTTGGGGCTATATAAACAAACAAAAACAATTAAGAAGTCAGTAGGTTCAGAATCCCCAACTGCTTTTCTATTTCTGATCTTTCTTTCTTTCTTTTTGACCAAGGCTTGAGTCAGCCAACAGTTAGCCTTCTTTAGCTCCGAGTTAGCTTAGCTGCTTGTGTCATTTTTATCCATTTTTCTCCACGTTGCTGCTAGAGCCTGGTCTGGGTAGTGATGGGTGAAGGCAAAGGTACCTCTGGACAGGTCCAGCCCTGGAGCAGGTGCACCTGCTCCCCCTGTCCCAGGAATAAACTACTAGGCCAAGCGAGGATCCCCCACGCTAACATGCTGCTGCTAGCCGGTGTTGAGCCAAGATACAATCCCCCTGCCAAAACGATGCCTGAGACGGGAAACAAGTTCTGGCAGGGGACATTCCTTGGCAAAACACCGGCACCGGAGGGTAGATAACCGAACGGCAGCAGCACAGAGACGGGGATTCCTCTTCTGGCTGCTGGGCGTTTTTATTTTATTTCATCTTTCTCTTGTTAACGCCTCCCTTTTTTTTACCACCACTTCCGGGTCTGTTTCATTGATATGATCCGCTGTTGTCGCCTGGTAAAAAAAAGAGTGACAGGACTTGACTGTTAATATCTTTTTTTCCCCAGTGGATGTATGGTGTCAAGATAATTTTCCTGCCATCGTAGTTTAATAAATGAGTCTCAATGCGCATGCTCACTCAGTTGGATTGATGATTTGGGACTCGATGTATAATCCTGTGACCCTGTGACGCATTTTTGACATTTTGTGAACCAGAAAAATGTCAAGACAAAGAAAAGTTGTATTCTAAAGAGACATGTTAAACGTAAAACTAAATGTTGTATTCATATTTTTTTCTGTAACTTTTTATTTATGAATACGTTTCTTTTTGACATCTATCTCACCCCATATTAATACACTGTACCATAGACTCCTGGGTGTGATCACCTTTTATACTTTAGATGTCGCCAGAAACCACGAAGAAAAAAAAAATTTTTTTTGGCAAGCAATGTACAGCTGGTTATAATTTATTGAGGACCACACAAATCGGCTTTTGATACTTTGAGTTCCCCTGCATTACACAGTCTGGACTAACACCCAGAGACAGCTTCCAACCCACTGCATCTCTGAAGAAACGGCACCATCTAGTGGCTGTTTGTTAGGATCACATGTACATTTCAAGCTAAAGTTGTTTCAAATGTTTTTATTGTATGATAGTTTTATAATTTTCTGTTTTATTTTTTTTTCTAAAAATAAAACTGTCAGTTAGGGAATCCCTACAGTATCAGTTATATTTTCCAGCATGTAACTGGAACAAGTTATTCACATTTCAAGAGAAAATTCCTCAGCAGAAACAGAGGAGACCCGGGCTGTCAGTCTAATGTGTTTGCACATTCCTATTATAATAAAAGAGAATTTTCTCTGACAAACAATAACAATTGAAATGTCAATAAAAGTTTCCACATTTCTTTGGGAAAATTTGAATGTCCTTTTTCCCAGTCCTTCTTTAAGTGTGTCTCAAACATGAAGCGTCCTGGGACTGCCGGTGTAGGTAGCAGATGTGCTCGGTGAAACAGCAGCGTGTCACAGAGAGGTGGGGGTGTCGTATGGCACTGCAGGCTCCGGTTGCTTCCCATCACATTTGGCTTCAGTGTAAGTCAATGGTTCTACCTGAATGCATGACTGTCAGCAATTATCAAGATTTTCAGAACATGTATTCGTTAAAGAAATAATGTTTAATAAAATCAAAAGAACATTTGTGTGGGTTTTTTGTGGATAACTTCAAAGATGAGTTTACATTCTGGTAGACACATGAAAAGCTTCAATCATCACTCAGTCAGTTTTTCTCTTAAATTGTCATCATGGTTTCTGTTTTTGGTGTATTGGTTTCCTTTCCGGTTCATACCTCATTGACGTCAGAGAGTGTGTCCACTATTCCTCCTCTGTGGTCGTTGTGATGCTGTTGTAGATGGATGAGGAGGCCATGTGGGTTGGTGCTTATCATCTCGGATCTTCCACCTCTTTTTATTAGATTTTTCTCTTTTTTGGGGCCACTTGAAGGTTCTGTTTTTCGTTACCTTTATGTGTTCCTGTTTCTGCATTAATTTTGTTAAAATAAATAAGTTTTATACTTTTTAGCCTTTGTTATGTTTTTTTATTGTTTGTTTACTTTTTCTTAAGAAAAAGGAACAGGTTATATAGGATTTTTTTCTTCATTGTGTTCCAATTGTTCAAGCCTAAAGAAGGGCTAATGTTTGTTTCCTTGTAAAAAGCAAATAACATGAATAATAAACCATTCATTCACTTTTGATGCATTACAAATACCTTCCAGCTATTAATGACCTTATAGTTTACAGTGTTTGATTTTGTTTTTGCTGCAACATTTCTCTTTCCTCCGACACTCCAAAACAGCAGCTTTTACTATTAAACTTTTAGAGATTTGTTTTACTGTGAAATAATTGAAGCAAAAGCCACAAAACCTGCTTGAGTTTGCCATCTTTGCACCACTTTCATATTTATGAGTGAGCCCCCCCCCCCGATGTGCCTGACCACCTTCAGGAAGGCTGAAGCAGCACGCTGCAGTGTTGAGAAGAGACCAGAACAACAGAAACACGAACAGCACTGCCTCTCCCTCCTCAGGACATTTACCACGGTTACCATTGGAGAAGGGGAGGAGCCCACACAAAGAGAAGGAAACAGAGAGGGGGCGATTGACATGCAGAATGTATGAGACACCAGAGAGGAGGGCCAGACCTGCTGAGGAGTTCTGGATCCATCATTTCAGCGGACAGTTTGACAGAACGTCTGCTGGACTGCAGGAAGCGTCAGCTGACATGAGATGAAGGAGGGTCCCCTGCAGAGCTCTTGAGGCATCAGGTAGGGGCCGTGCTTATCGATCACACTCTAAAGGAGAGTCCTCCAGTGCTGACTTTGGACCCGATGGTGCAACATTTCCAGCCGGCCTCTCTCAGGACGACATAAATCACACAGTGACGTGTTTCAGAGCCGCGTCAGCATGCAGCGTGTCCTGACTCAGCAGGATGAGGGTAGAGCCGGAGGGGAAGAGGTAAGAGGGGGTTCTGTGGTAAAGAATGGAGCCACAGGAGGAGACAAGGTGGAGAAGGAGTCCATGATGATGGAGCTGACCCGGCTGGTGCAGAACCTGGTGAAGGAGAGCAGCTGGTGGGAGAGGAGGGGAGTGGACTGCAGCATCCTAGCAGCAGCTTTCCTCTGTTTGCCTCTGGGTAAGAAACAGCTGCCTCCAGCCGTTAGCCCCGATGGAGAACCTGATTCTGTTCCTCATGCTACACGGAGCTAGATCACTGAATCTTCTGTGAATGTTTGTCTTTGTTGGGCTTGTTTAAGCTCACAATAGACGCTTGAAACTAAACCCTGAAAACAATGATCAACTACAAAAAGTTAGTGTGAATGTTTTGTCATCAGCACAGCTGACCAGCACCCCAACATAAGAATTCCAGTTTGGCCATGCAGTTGTGTGATGAAGAGGTGTCAGATACAAGCAGCAGAGCCGCCTCCAGTGTCAGATCCCGTTTCATTCTGTGCTTCGTCTTTCTGCTCATCAGTGCGTCTGGGGTCAAAGATGCAGACGGCTACATGATGTGTCTGTGAGAAAGGCTCCCTAATTGTGTCATCTTCTCAGAACAATCTCTTCATCTCTTTTTGCTTTTATGCTTTTTAATTCATCTAAAACAGGTCTGCAACCTTCAACTCTGAAAGAGCCATTTGAGTTCATTTCTCAGGGACTATAACCACAAAATCTCCCTTCACCCGTTAAAAATAAGACACTGATGTGTATTGTTACTATGATAAACACAAATGAACTGCTGTTCATTTTACATGAACAAACACAAAAATTAAAAGAAAATTGCCTTTTTTTTCTTTTGACAGAAGTCCATGTAAGGTCCTTTCAAAATAAAAGACACCCTCCCACATATAATCATTTCACTGCAGTAAAAGTATTAGTAGGAGGTGTAATGTGAGTGATTAAATAAAAGTACAGATAATTTTACTGTTGTTGGTGCATCAAATGTAAATTTAACGAATCAAAAGGAAATCTGAGCTAATCAATGAAGTACTTACTGAGCCCACTGATTTTCTACTGGACAGAACGGACAAAAAGTTGTAGTTTGACTTGTGATACTGTCCTTTAACTGTTTTTTATTAGCTAAAGTTTGAGTTTATTTATTTATTTCTCCTTTACCACTTTTCTCACTTTTTACTTTGCAGTTTCTTTTTAACATTTTAAAACTTTTTTAACGTTTTCTGTAACCAGAGAGCCACAGTGGGGAGGTAAAAGAGCCGCATGTGGCTCCGGAGAAGCAGGCTCCAGACCCCTGATCTAAAACAGTTGTCTCCAGTCTCCACGAGCGGAATCTGCTGTTGAAGAGAATTCCTTATCATGTTTAAAACTAAAAGCTCCAAATTCAGATGCTGTTTCTCATCCTGCACCAGTATCAGTACCATGAGTCATTTAAAGAATGTTTAGCTTCAATCCATTTGTTTCTTTCCTGTATGCTGTAGCTTGTGTAGTCTGGTTCATTCCGTCATGTTGCTGACTGGATATTCTGCTGCTGATGAGAATGTAGAGAATAGAACACTGATGCAGCTCTATCAGTGGCTCCATTTAGGATTTGACACCATTCCTCTGTATTTTATGACATTCATGGTTCCATCACTGTGACAATTTGTACTGTCCCATACCATCACACAGCCACCACCTTCAGATTTGACTGTTGACTGGCAAAAAAACATCGGACTTTTACAATTGTTGCAGTTGAATCATTCCCCTTTACTTCAAGTGTTTTCCAAGTGAACAAATCCAGGCGTAATCTGGCCCTGGTGTCACAAAATTATTGTCATCACACTACGTTGTGCTGCCTTTCTTCATTCCTGAAGGAGCAGGCAGGTTGTGGCGTCCTTTGTGTGGCATCAGTGATCCGTGTTGTCAGATTTGCAGGAACATCTCACTCGTTGTTTCCGTCTGCTGCAGCCTTCCTGCTGCTCCGCTCCTCACAGCTGCTGTGGCTTTCTGTGGGCGTGCTGCTGATGGGCGTGGCTCATGCTGTGATCACCATCAAAGGAACCCACCTGGCCAGTCACGGGGCGCTGAGCGAGTCCCAGGCGTGGGGGAAGTTCTGGGCCATCTTTTTCATTGAGGTATTGAAAGACAAACTGTTGATGAAGATGTAAAGCAGGAGTCTCAAGCTCAGTTGACCTCGGGACCACTGAAGACAGTCTGGATGAGGCTGGGCTGTATGGGGTTCCATTGGTGCCAAAAATATGTTTTTGTGTATGCTATGTTTGTCTTTGGTGGCCCTGAGACAGACTGGCGACCTGTCCAGGGTAGACCCCGCCTTCGCCCATCAGTAGCCGGGATAGGCTCCGGCACTCCGCGACCCCGAAAGGGTTTTCCTATTGTTTTCCTATTGTCTATTTCTATCAATTTGGGAGTGGGTGGGGAGAAATGGATGGGTGAATTGTGGGCTGGTCTGGGGAAGGGGGCTTTAATTTTAATTTTTGTGCCTGTTTTTACATTATTTATACTGTTTTGCTTTTGTTGTAAAGCACTTTGTGTTATTCTTTTATATGAAAAGTGCTATGTAAATAAAGATTGATTTGATTTGATTTGAAAAGCGGACAAGAAGATGAACGAACATTCTGGAGGTAGAGTTGAACAAACCAGACGTCTTCAGGTCAACAGGGATGTAAAAACCTACATAGTTTATCATGAACCTCAGGCATCAATTTATACATTTAACTCAACTAAATTAGATTCATACGAATTAAATAATCCTTACTTTAAAAAATGCTATTTTATTTTTTTGTTCTTTCCCCTCTTTGTCCTCAGCAGTCTTACACTGCTGGGTTTTGTTATTTTAGTTTGGGGTTGGATCTTGGTAGTCTTAGTTTTCAGGCTTTGTTTATTTGTTTTCTTTAGGTAGTTTTGGTTAGACAGACATTATCAGGAGCTGCTGACTCTGACGGTCGACATGTCTGGATCAGCAGTCTCCATGACTTATTTTATGTTTGACCAAGGAGTCACCATAGAGATAAAAGAGCCTCATGTGGATCTGGAGCTGCAGGTTGAAGACTCCTGAACTATCCCTACAAGGCAACTCAAGCAAGGCAAGGCAAGTTTATTTGTATAGCACATTTCATGTACAGAGACAATTCAAAGTGCTTTACATAAAACATTAAAAGAAACAATCAAAAGAAATAGTAAAAATGTCATTCATCATCATTCAAATCATTACAATAAAATTAAAAGAAAGTAAAAAGATTTTAATTTAAAACAAGCATAGATAGAACAAGTTTACTGAACATGTGTTCATGTTCAGTATATATAGTATTTATAGTATTTTTTCTGCATGTCCTGTGAAACGACTGGAGCTAATGACGCTAGCAAACGTTGCCAAGAACTTTTCTGAGATCCAACGATAATAGCAAATGCAAAGTTTTAAGCATGAAGCTGAAACATCACAAAGCAAATACAAAGCTTTCATTAAAGATATATTCCCTAGTAGTACATTGACATGAACAAATGCTCAATTAATGTGTTCAGTAGACAGAGACAATGGACCAAAGATAGAGTAAAAGAGTAGACTCAAAAACATATTTTTGGCAATAAAATGGAACCCCATACAGCACTGGCTGCACCGGTTGAGAAAATTACGTGCGAAAAGTCACTTCCAAAAAAAAAAAAGAGGGAACTCGTTAATGTGGTCTGGGGAAGGGGGTGGCACGTTTGCTCACTTGCTGCCCTTAAAGTTTCCCTCCTTCAAACCCGGTCACTGTCACGCCCCCAAGAGCTTTATACTCCACTGTGATTGGTTGGTTTGTCAGCTTTGCACACAGCACCATAAAAGTGGAATTCATGAAAACACCACACCAATATTAAAGCGGGGGCCTCAAATGGCCCGGGGGCCGCCAGTTTGAGAGCCCTGATGTAAAGGCAGCTGACTCTCTCACTTTGATGTGTTTTTGGTTAGAGGTTTTATGGATCCTTCTACAAAAGGAATCACTCAAACACTTAGCAGAGAGCAGTTCTAGTTCAGAGAGGATTTTCCTTTTTAAAGAACTTAAGAGTCAGCACATTCCCATGCATGGATCAAATGTGGTTTCTGCACCGAGAAGAGCTGGAGAGTGGAGTCATATACAGTCTATGAGTCATACGGCTCACGACAGCAGCAGAAAGAGGAGAACCCCCCACATCGTCATGTCAGTCACTAGGCTGAACCATTTGCCTTCCCATTGTCCCTGTGTGATCAATGTACTTCCATCCATCCATCCTCTTGACCGCTTCTACCCTTTCGGGGTCGCTGGGGTGCCGGAGCCTATCCCGGCTACTGAAGGGCGAAGGCGGGGTACACCCTGGACAGGTCGCCAGTCTGTCGCAGATCAATGTACTTATTGAGTGAATTTCTCCTTTGAAAGAACAATGAAGTTCTGTTATTTCACTAATATTGATGCTCAACAGAGAAGGACATCTTGAGAATCCCTTTGATGTGTTTTGACTGAAAATGGTTAGATCTGGCACCATTGCAGCATTAACACATCCTGTCAAACATGTGTTTAAGCTATAGGCGCAGCTTTAGCATTTCAAACATACCAGCTACAGTTCACTGAACTTCCTGCCTCATGATGTTTTTTCAGAACCTGCAGCTTTACAAAGCCAATCTGTTTTTGGGCCACAGTTTGTCAGACAACAGAATAGAAAACAGCGAGCTGCATGTCAGCTATGTTGAAATGGTGGTGATGCTGTTGCTGAGAAGGATCTTCATCTGTTATCCCGCTCAGATCTGCGGCTCCTTCTCAGCTCAGGCTGGAGTTCAGGGCCACATCAAGATGCATCACGCTCACACTAACATCATCGGACTGGGAGACTCCAGCGTGTGGAAGGTCCCCTCCCTGTCCCGCACAGTCTACCTGTTTGTAGCTCCCCTCGCCGTGCCCGTCATCACCCCGCTGGTGGCCCTCGGTAAGAAGGACTGACCCTGTCGGGTGTTTATACGGATCTCTCTGTCAGCTGCTATCTGACTGTTCTCGCCTTCCTCACTCCCCGCTCTTCTGCTTTGCAGCTCAGGTTAAAGGGCGCTCTCTGGCTCTGCTCGTCAGGACCGTCGTGAACATAACCCTGGGTCTGTACTCGCAGTACTGGCTGTTGACCAACATCTCTGGGTTCAGGTCAATGCACAGCGCGCTGCTCTGCATGCTGGTGTGCAGAGCAATGTTCTCTGTGCCGTTCATCCACGTCAATATTTTCCAGGTAAGAATCTGTTTGGACTGCAGTCTTTGAAAACTTCTTTGGATCAGAAAGGTCACAGACTGTGCTTGTACGCACTCTCACCTGCCACAGCCTGGTTTGGGTTCATTTGGTGCTTAACTTTGTAAGTGTGTTCTGTAACAACCCTCTGAGAAACTTCAGCTGAAAGCAGCATTGTTCCACTTTGTGAAACAAAGGCATGAAAGGAGTTACTCATGCGAGGACGGGTCCTGCAGGTCATTGTGCATTGTTGGATTAGAAAACTCAGGTTCTTTGCGTGATCTGACAGGGCGGAGTGTTTGTTCAGACAGGGGGAGCCGGACTTGAGACCCTCTCTTCTGGGTCCCGTGGCGCTGTTCTTGGCTGATGTCCCATTTCCCCCCTCAGAGCTTTGAGGCCCCGTTAACCCTTTGGTTGCTAATACAACAAGCCCACCGAACTCTGGAATGTTCATAATGTTCACCTGATGGTTTGTTGCAGTTGCTTAAAGCCTTTTCATAGTTGGGATATTAAAGAGAAGCCTCTGTCCATGAGCAAACTGTCCATAAAAATGTACAGAAAGAACTGAAGCCTGCTGTCCTCCATGTTAAAAAGGACAAACCCTTCTCCGCAGGAAATGAAGTACCGGTACATCAATGCATATTGTTCTCCTGTTTCCCAACCCTGGTCCTGGGGGAACACTGTCCTGCATGTTTTCCATGTTTCCCTGCGTACAAACCCCAGATTCAGATCATCATCAAGCTCTGCAGCAGCCTGATGATGGCAGTCATCAAAGGCAGGTGTGTTTGAGCAGGGTTGAAAAATGCCAGACAGTCTTCCCTGAGGAACACTGTTTTTTTCCACAACATTTGAAACTTTTTTAAAGAATCTTTTGCTGCTGTTTCAACACAAACTCGTTTTGGATTTAAACTCAACGGTCTGCAATTCTGACGTGCAGAGTTCTAAAAATGTGGACATGCATGAGTAAAATGAAGGAAAGAACAAACGACTGCAGATTTGATCTGTTCCTGTTGGGTTTTTTTTTAAAGTAAAACTATTACCTAGAAAAATTGGATTAAATTTAGGAAATCTGAACACATTTCCAAATTAAGAAAGACAAACAGCATGATTAGGAACCAGTTTTTTCCATTTTTTTCAAGCTTTTTTTTTTTAACCACAGTATTTATGGAAAGTCGCTTTTTCCCAGATATATTTTCATAAACCAGAGGAGGGGTCTTTACATTTCCTGAACCCTGTTGGCAAATCTCCTTTTGTTTTGTACATTTAGGTAAAGTTTGTAATCTCAACTGTGAAAACATAACCAGACACTTCTAAACTGTCTGTGCAGCATGTTGGTTTGCCGATGTTCTCTTCCACGTGCCGCCCAAAAAGGATTCACCAGATGACCCACGGCGTGCTGAATCTGCCGCGTAACCTTCTGCTGGACTGGACGTTTGGACACTCGCTGATCAACTGTCATGTGGAGCATCATCTATTCCCCTTTCTGTCAGACAACATGTGTCTGAAGGTCGGTTCTCCTCATGAACGCTTGTACAACATTCTAAATCCAGTGTGAAACAAGTGTGTCAAATAAGCGAAAAGCAGATCTCAGTGCACTGTCATTGGCTGTATAAGAGAAATGGACTGAGTGACTCCTCCCCCCTGGAGTTCCAAACAGGAAGTACCTGCTGCCTGATCTAAAACCACTTTCAGGTTATGTCAGTGGAGATTCTCAGTCATCAAGATGAGTTCTGGCAG
Source organism: Oryzias melastigma (assembly GCF_002922805.2). Taxonomy (NCBI): domain Eukaryota; kingdom Metazoa; phylum Chordata; class Actinopteri; order Beloniformes; family Adrianichthyidae; genus Oryzias; species Oryzias melastigma. The sequence continues at coordinate 23,433,588 of NC_050530.1, read as the reverse complement.
GATTTTACTCTCCAGGACAGTCAGTCATTTTTTGTCAATTTTATAAAATCTACTCCATCACACTGACACATTTAGGTAATTTACCTGATTCGGAGGCTGTTTTATCCTCAGTGATGTCGTCCCAGTTATGTCAGCTGCTGTTCCACTTTTCTTGGTCTTCTTCATTTGAACAGCCTCTGTGTTGGTTTGCTTTCTCCAGGTGAAGCCTATTGTCTCCAAGTATCTCTCTGAGAAGCAGCTTCCGTATCAGGAGGACCGCTACCTGTCGCGCTTGCACCTGTTCTTCCATAAATACCAGGAACTGATGGTGTTTGCCCCCCCCATCACAGAGCTGGTGGGGGTACAGTGATGAAGGACCTGGACTGAAGGATGAGGATTTCTGCAGGCTCTGTGTCATTAAAATACCCTTTAACTTGAAATGAAACACCGAGTTAATTCTTATTTTCAAAAACATAATACTAAATACACATCAGCTGCAAGCTTCAACGAGCAAAACAAAAACCTAAAGGGATTTTTTTGTCTGTGTGTGTTTCCTTTTATTAAATGTAATTTGAGCTTTTTTAAATTAACACTCAAGTGAGAGAAAAGTGGCAACTTTAATTTGATGCAACTGTTATATATATTTAAAAAAACTTGTCTGCATTAATAAACCAAAGTCTTTTTCGTTTAATTCTTAACACCATAACCTCAGGAAGGTCTACACTCACATTCACAGACCAGGATGGCACAACCTCAAGGAACAAACTGCAAAGGGTCAGATGGTCAGTGTTATTTTGAAATGAATCTAATTATGTGCCTTGTGTGGCGTTTGAAATGAGCTGGTTTTCACATTCATGTCTAAGTTTGCAAGAATAAAAGAGGGAGAGAAGTTGGTGTCAAACTGAATGTTATCTTCCCTCATGATGACGGAACTCAAAGATGACCTTCCAGTGTTGATGTGGGCTTTCATTTGGTTTTTGTCTGTTTGGTTTCCCTCTCATCAACCCATTGCAGACCTGTCGAACATTTCTTGCACTTTTTTTGAACTCATCAGAATTTTTTTTCTCAAATGATTTCACTAATTTTTTTATGTTTTCAGAAATCTGCATTTTTGGCTAAAACCTTTTAGCTATTGCCTTTTTTAAAATTCCACCGACACGCAAGAGCAGAACACTGAAAGTATCACGGCGGGTTATTAGTGTTTTTAATTTGAGAACTTTTTTAGTTCTTTGAAAAGGCTGTTTGCATGTTTTCATTAGTGTTTTGGCCCAGTGGGAAACCAAGCGAATTTTCCTTATGCTTTGGTGTGTTAAAATTTCTTCTGTGTCTAAAAAGAAACACTACATGCAAACCTGTTGTTTGAAAAACTATTAACTTTGTGATGTTAGTGTTGATTTTTCCCCTTGAATTTTGAGTGATAATTTGTTTCTTCACTAAATTAAACACTCAAAAAATACCAACAAATTTTCCTTTTTAACTACGATGAACAAAATGACAATTGTGTGTAGAAGTTAAGGCAGAAAGACCAAATACAGGAGAAATGATTATTTTTCTTATATTTAAAACTATTTTAAAAGTACTTATCTGAGGTTTACTCACTTGAAAAACTCCTGAAATGTACCCACAATTCAACAGAGAGGGTGTCTTTGTCTAATATTCATATGGAATAGAAAATGCTGACATTAATGTTGTGCTCATGTACAAACCAGAAGAACCAGTGGTTCCAACAAAACATCTTCCATCTCACCTTCAGCTCTTGGAAAGAACTTAATTCACCAGGAGTCCCTGCCGTTACCATGGTTACAGACTGACAACAGCATCTTTCCAGCTTGAAGCTCATCTTTACTTCTCTTCTCTCATTTGTAATGTCCTCCATTGGTGGAGCCTATTGACTCCAATAATAAATAATCCTTCATTGTCACACAAAAGTATTTTCTGTTACGCTCACGTTAAAAGATGTTCTCATTGGCTCAGCTTCACTAACCACAGCTTTCACTGCGTAAAGAGTTAGTATCAGTAAATGTATGAGAAACCTTTTCAAGGTGTTAGATTGCTGTATATTTACATAGACAGAACTTTATGAAAGGACACGTTTTTTATTTTAATACTTCCTTTCTTTATTTGCCATTTTCTCGGTTTCCTGATGGGACACGTTTAAAGGAGGTCTGGAAGGTTAATGGTCCTCTGTTGATTAAAAAAAGGTCATAGATGTACATTAAATTGAACAAACATAATTTCTAAACAGGAAAATAAACAGCCTTTATTTGTTTAAGTCCCACTCCAATCATATGTTGTCAAATTGTTCCCAGTGGTCTTCTAATTATGATTTTGCCATGTTTAGCCAAAAAACAATACCCTGTGTTGTTTTTTAAGGCATACTTTCTGCAGAAGTACGAGGCTCATTAGAAATCCACCTCTAAGTTGTGGGTGGGACTGTTGGCGCAGAGGTTAGCCTCGTTTATTTCCCATCAGCCCTTTGTTTACATTCTCTCCTGCTAGCCTGTAGCACCTTACAAGGCTAAGCTAACGTTAATGTTAAAAAACCAGCAAGTAATATCAGAGCTATACAGTTGTTCAGTTTTGAGAAAGATGGCAGCTCAGAAAAGGAAAATGGATCTATTTGTGTATGAGAAGATGCATCATAATTGTAATTGTAATGACAGTTGCTGCGTTTGGTTTTTCAGTCCGCAGGTTTCATCTTCTCCTGATCAACACAATTGATTAGAATAAAGAAATATGCAAAAAAATACAATTTAATCTAAGTTTGTTTATGTCCTCCATCATGAGAAAAACTGGCACTAGAAGATGTTGAAATAACCAAACCAACATGCGTTACAACAGAAACACTTGATTTCTATTAAAACATTGTGAAGAATCCATGGCTGAACAAATCTTCTGTGATATTTCCATCTCTGCACCCTACACTTTCTGGATGGTTGTTTTCTTAACCATCAATCTTCAGTTGCTTAATCAGTTCCACCAAGTGACAGTAGCAATATGTGCATTGATTGCTAATTTTTTCCTCCAATGTTCTGGGTTTGAATCCCACAGCCATAATTCTGATGCAAAACTTTGATATTTCATAGATTTTTTTAAAACTTTTGGTAAATTATTTACCATATTAATTTAAATATGAATCAATCAAAACATCAAGACAATTCACTAAATGTTAACGTCGTTAGGATGTCTTCTTTATAGGCACGAGTTCATTTTTAGCAATAAATGGTTAATACAATAAAAATCTAGTTTATTGAATTCTTGGTTTTAATTTTAAATGCATAGTTACAATTAATAAGGCATAAAAATACATGTATTTATTTATTCATTACATGAACTACCTTGTAATGAAGTTCCACTTTTTGGGTGACACAGGTTTGGCCTTTTTTGCGTGGTGTTGTTTTGTTAAAATCTGTAGGTGTTATTTATTCATTTATTTTGTGTGTGTGTCCTATTGCATGTCTGGTAACTTTGTGTGTGTAGATGATAAAATCTGATTATATACATTTCCTTTCGTCTTGGTTGTTCCTCCAGCAATTTTATTCACAGATGCAACCCCCTCTCTATGATGCTGGAAGTCAAAAAAGAAAGAGAGAGAGAAAAAAAAAGGTCTTCCAGCTCACAATTCAGGTTTTTGTTCTGTTTTTAGTTGGTACACCCAAACCGGGTTTCCTTCCATTGAGTTTAATGCAGTTATGACTGATGAGGAGTCTATTGAAGAAGAAAAAGTATTGATGGAGGACAAAACAACATAACACAAAAAAGCTAAACTTGTGTCCCCTCAAAAAGTGAAACCTCAACATAAGCTGACGTTTTGGCCATCCTCGTGTGAATGATTACACTGTTTCTCCTGGTGATTTATGATATCTTTGCTTGCCATACATGGGCATGACGATCATTAAACACTGTATGTCAAGACAAAGTTATCATAAATCACTTGGGAAAATGCCAAGACGCCTGTATTTTCGGAGTATTTCTGGTGATTTATGGGATGTTTCGCTTGTCATGCTCAGCAGCACAAGACAGCGTCAAGTGTTGTTTTAACAAATGCGTAAAAAACGCAGTTTTGGAGATTTATGGTGCCTCTCGCTTGCCATACTTTAGGAAACCTTTGGCTCGTCTTAAAAGGTCCTCGGGTTTCACGCGTCAGTATGCATTTTTTTTAAAACCGTTCTCATGTTTTACGTACAAACCTGGCGTTCACTGAACACCCGCTGAAAGTTCAACCAGCGTAACTTTTGACTGAACGTCAAAAAGTGGAACTCTGACCAATCAGGTAGTCGGATCTGGTAGCGATGTGCGGATGACGTTCTTTTCAACATGGAAGTGAAACCGGTTGAAAAGTGATCACGAAGGAGAACGTAATAAATCCGGTTTGTTTCCGGCCGGAATGATTTGGCACCAAGTCCCTCATATATCGGAATATATCGAGGAATCCTCGCGCCGTACAGACATTTCACACGAGCCTCTTCAACTAGATGGTGGACGCGCGCGCTAGTAACAGCAGAAAGACAAAAGAAGCAGCTCCTTCCTGTAGCTCCCTGCTAACCAGGTGTGGCCCCATAGACTGTATATGGAGAACTGGACTGAGTGATCCCTCCCCCTGGCGTTCCAAACAGGAAGTAACTGCTGGCTCCATAAAGTCAAAATCCTATAGACTTCTATAGAGAAATTAACAGTTATTACTCAGTCATCCTATACGTCAAAATAAACATTCTTGTTGTGTTAATTTAAAAAAAAAATTCCAGGTCCTAAATTATTTTTTATTACATTATTTCTTTATCGCAAGTTATTCAAGTTATAAGCTGGCCAATCAAATGCCTTAGTGAAAGCATGTAGTACCCGATGGCTCCACCTCAATGTTTGATTGACAGATTTTCCTGAGCCGCTTTCAGTGAAAGGGGTGTGGCCTTTGAACAAGCTCACTCATGACTGCCGACAGTAGTTGCCATAGAAACATTGACTCAGAATACTTGGACCAATCACTGTCGTCTGGGTCCAAATGGTGACGTTCATATGGCGGTAAATAGCGACTGAATTGGCTTCATTTCGCTGAGCCAGAGGTAAGGTATTTCTATGGATACATCACGCTCACTCAGTCCAGTTCTGTTTATACAGTCAACAATGTGATCATTATTTGTTTGTTCTTGAATGGGGATTGGGTCTGAAGCTTTGAGTGTAAATGTTTCATGCACAGTCATTGGTCTGAAGTAAAACCTTGAGGCTGCATGTAAAATCTCTTACTACCACTTGGTGGCAGTATCTGCCCTGACACTGGTTTCAGGGTTTTGGATCCCTGTAATGGTTCAAAGGAGGAATGCAGACTAAAGTCAAGAATTTCCTCATCTGGCAGAAAGAGGGTTTTCAAAGTTTGACTCTTTTGTGTGTTTGCTCTCTGAGCCCCACCCTGTCTTCAGTGAAAAAAGAGGCTGGTGGTGGTGTGTGGGTGTCTCAGTCTTGTGGGTGTTGGGACTGATACTACAAGTTGCAGCTGACATGAAGGTGTGGCCTCTCAGGCTCTTCATTCTGATCCAGGAACTGCTGGCTGAACAAAGCTGCTCAGCCAGTTTGAAACTGAGAGCATAAGAAAGTGGAGGCAGAGAGAAACTGGAAGCATGGCAGACACAGAAAAGGTAAAGACTTTATCCAAACAGCAGCCAGCAGCTGGTGGAGACACAGATACAGAACTTCATGAGAAGCCTGAGCCAAAACTGAGTCCTGTCAGCGCTGGACCTGCTGATTTGAACAAGACTGCACAAGTACCTGAGATCAAGAGCGATGAGAAGCAAAGCCAGGAGCCCAAAGTTCCAGAGGAACCTAAGATCCACGAGGACCTGAAAGAGTCTGAGGATTCCCAGAAGTCTAACGAGGAAAAGCCAGAGACAGAGGAGAAGGAGGAACCTCTGGGCCCTGACGATGTGGTTTGTGACTCGTGTATTGAAAGTCCTCGCAGGGCTGTTAAGTCCTGCCTCACCTGCCTTGTTTCCTATTGCGACACCCACCTCCGGCCTCACCTGGAGAACCCAAAGTTTCAGAACCACCGGCTTCTGGAACCACTCAGAGACATCGAGAGACGAACCTGTGAAAGCCACAAGTGGCCCCTGGACCTTTTCTGCTCAGCAGACACCTGCTGCATCTGTAAAGACTGTGTGCCAGAAAGCCACAAGGGCCACAACATCACGCCGGTGGTGGAGGCTCGGAGACGGACAGAGGCAAGTGCACTAAACTCACCTTCTGCCCTCGTGCTCTCTCAGAAAATAAAAGCAGATCCAGGGGTCTTCTTGGGTTTCTTTCTCACAGGAAGATGCTGTCTAGTCATTTTAGGAGAAGATACAGTTTTAAAACTTGAAAATTAACACTTTAACACCTGGGCCGTAACTGATGACCCTTAAACACAAAATCTTTAACATACAGTAACGTTTCAACTGTTAACACAATAATTCCAGTAGATTCTGAAGGATGAACCCCTTTTCTCCTTTTTCTACTGGAATTATCGTGTTGAAAAATTACAGTAAATCAAAGAACATAAACACTGGAGCTCCGGTGTTAAAAGGTTTAACAAAGTGAAAAGTGAAAATTGTAAGATAAGATGTAAGCCCCGGGGCTTGTCAAAGTCAAGGCCCGGGGGCCAGATCCGGCCCTCCATATCATTTTATTGTTATTAATGGCCCAATGTTATCTTGCACTTATTTCTAACTTGTATAATTTTGTCAAAATATATTTTTATGGAGAGTTAAAGCCACAAGTGATCCATGTGTTTGGCTATATTTCCCCTGTATTTCAGCTACATGCTAGCTGTCTTGGCTAATGTAGTTTTTTCTTTTAAAAGGTTTTTAGGCTATTTTGCAGTTTAGCTAGTATTCCAGCTACATTGTAGCTGTTTTTGCTAATTTAGGCTTATTTTCACAGTTTCAGTGACATCATAGACCCAAATCCCAGACTTGTCTTTCTGCGTTGCTGTTCTGCTTGTTCCTTTTCCTTTACCCTGTCTGTTAAAGTTGCTCCAATCACCACACCTTCTGTAAAGACACTCTGGATCTCCTCACCCATCTGCCTCCAGAACGTCTTCCTCTCTTCCAGTTCACACCCTACCTGGGGGTCATAACCACTAACAACATTCAACATAGTGGCTTATCTGACCATCTGTTCACCTTCACTTCTATCATGCCAACTAACTCTAGTTTTCCTGACAAAGTCCCTACATTCAAATACCGTATTGCTATATCTCCATTTCTCTCTCTGTCTACAAACAGGCCTCCCCTTTCTTCCACTTCAACACTTGTTATCCTGTTTGTGACTCACATGATTGATTTGACGTCAAACGACTATCCTGAAAAAGCCTCTCCATTTATCTGGACTTGGGACAGGCACATACATAGAATCACTGTCGCGTTCTCTCTCATGGTCGCATTTTTAGGGTTTGTTTTTCCAAGAGAAAAAAGGTTTAAAGCTATTCTTAAGAAAAAAATCAATGCATTTTTCGTTTTAAGGGCTTGAAAATCTGCTTTACATGAAGAAGTTGAGCTAGGTGTAAGCTTTAATTCTGAAAAGAGGAAACGGCAGAAGGGTTCTGGCAGCTCTTCCTCTTTAGCAGATTTATGCAAATGAACACTTTGAAAGCATCATTAGTTCAACATTTAAACTGACTTTTTCTTTTTGACCTTAATGAGTCTTAAAATGGCTTTCTGCTTTGGTGTGTTTTTTGAAGCAAAACAAAATAGTTCTTAAGAGCCAGTAGAAGGTTTTTAGTGTGTCGTCCCTCTTTTTCTAAGTCTGTAAAAAGTTAATTTTCCATCTTTTACTAACAAAAAAAAAACCTTAATATTAACACACTGGCAAAAGAAGGAACTTTGTTTCTTTGCTGTAGTCTGACAGAAGAACTGAACTCGGGAGTGGCCTGGACTTGCTAGAGGAATTCAGACTGAAGTTAACTTATTTTTTGTCGTGAAATTCTTCAGATGTTTGGATGTGTCCTTCAACATGTTGCAGACTTACTGACTTGTCCAAATCTTCTTTGTCCTGTCATGCCACAGAAAGAGCTGAAGGAGAAGCAGGTAGATATGGTGCAGACAGTGACGACAGCGGAGAATGCCATCAACCAACTCCAGGTCAACACCGTTTCTATTGAGGTGAACAAAACTTGACTAATTGAAATGATTCGCAGCATTCCGTAAATGTCCTAAGAGCAGGCAGCTATTTTTGTCTGGACAAGCCTTCATTCTTAATCCCCTGAGGTTTGCTGACTCACAGGTGTTGTTGACACAGCAGTTCACCAGCTGGTTATGAGGTAACCAAAGGCTCGCTTCATGTGTCTGCACACGGCCCTGCTGCATTCTCTGCTTGTTGTTTTCCACAGCACTCAGTGACAGAAGTGCAGGAAGTGATTGAGGCGCAGTTCAAGGAGCTGGAGGCAATGGTGGAGAAAGCAAAGAGGGAGCTGAAGGTGTTCCTGGAGGGTGAGGAGAAGCAGGCGCTGCGGCAGGCCGAGGGAATCCGGGTACATCTGGAGCAACGCTGCAAGGAGCTGAAGAAGGCTCAGGAGCAGATGGAAAAACTTTCCAGGCACAAAAATGATGTGGACTTCCTCCAAGTATGTTCAGAATCATGAAGATAGGCCTTCCTGCACCATATAGAAAAGAAAACACAAATAAGCAGGTTCATTTTAGGAAACAACCTGCAATCAATATGAAGGAAACAGCAGGTCCCAGATGTTTTCAGATCAAAGAAGCAGCACTTCAATCTAAGAACTTACTATGAGGACATGTCTGACAGATCACAAATATTTAACATAAAACATGTGACTCACAGTTTGAATGTGATCAACTATAATCCTGATTAGACAGATGTCTGGAAAATGGGCTTTAAACGTTGTTTTCCGTCTGTGCAGTACAGCATGGAGCATTTATGTTGTCAAAAGTCATGAATTGTTAGCGGAGGGCATGGAATGCATCACGTCCAGCGCTAAGGTTCTGCTGTTGGGTTACAGGAGTACGCAGACTGGAAGAAGGAAGCCCCCGATTACTCTCTGCCGGGGGTCTACATCGGCCTGATGGACAGTCTGAAGGTCTTCAGCCGGGTGATTGTTGACTCTACAAAGAAGATCTGTGACATGCTGGAGTCTTCCTACATTAAAAAAGTCAGACATGAAGGTGAGCACATGTGCGTGAATGAAGCTGTGATACCATGTCAAAGCTTGTAGCCAGTTTCAGTTCCTCAGATTCCTCCTCAGTGCCTGGGCATGCACCAACATGTGAAGAACTTAGAGTTAAATGTTTCTGGTTGAAGCTGAACTGCTTCCTCATAGCTCAACTCATTTGTGTGTAATGCAAATGTGGTTGCAGACTGCAGCCTGCGTCATCAAGTCTGTGTGCATTCAGTACAGAAACTTTAATGTGGCTTTTATATTCCCTTCAGAGGAAATGGTTATTCAGACAACTGTGAGGACAACTGTTGCAACTCTGCACAGCAAGTCCATCCCTGACCCAAAGACACACGCCGACTTCCTCAAATGTAAGTGTATGTGCTTCAGAACTTCTCCAGGTCTACAGGATAGAAGCTCTGAATAAGAATCTTGAAGAGAAAGGAGATCAAAGAGACTTTTTCAACCACCATTCATTCATAAAGCATTTTAAAAAGTAAATAAGTAAGAGAAGGTAAACATGTGAGCTTACTGAAGAATTAGAAATATGAATAAGAAAGTCTCTTAGAAACTATGAGAACATTTTAAAGTCAACTATATTAAAGAACAGGAGGTTTAGGCTGAGATAAGAATGTGTCCCAAAACAACAGAAGATCCCCTCATTATGGTCCTTCATACGTCCAGGAGCAGCTGGTCTGCTGACCCCAGTCTCTGGAAGCAGGAGTGGAGCAACCACATCACATTCAAAACAAAACGTTAAAAATAAAAATGGACCAATAGACACTGCAGTGAGGAGGAGGAAGCCAAAAGGTCCTTTTCTTTAGAATAGAATAGAATAGAATAGAATAGAATAGAATAGCCTTTATTGTCCTTGTACATTGTACAACAAAATTTGAGAGCTACTCACTTGGTGCAAAAATAAAGTGAAATAATAATTTAAAAAAAGTGAAAAGTAACATTAATAATAGTAATAAAATATTGCGGAATATTACATGTTCCTGCTGGAAGTTATTTATAGTCAGCAGCAGTTTGTGTGATCTGGATATGGCTGCTAACTGTTTGCTGCTTTAAACTGATCTTTTGTTGAACATATCTGGACGTTTGTGGACTACTTTTAACAGAAAAATATCAAACCAACACATTCTCACTGGCAACTCACCACATATTGATGTTTAGTTAATAACCCCTTTCCGTCACGTTTAACAGTTGTGGGTGTCCCCAAGACGTTGTTTTTTGACGTATTGGTTGTTCCCATTAAATCATGGATCCCCAACCTCTGGGCCACGAGCCAGAGCCAGTCCGGTACCGCAACCCAGTACTGGGTTAGGGTACCAGTACTGGACGCGTCCCAATGATCAGTACTGCATCCGGTACTGCATCCAGTATTGCATTCGGTACAGCGTTGAAACACTGAAACAGATTTTCACAGATTCGTATCATTTTTAAGTGAAAAAAATGAAATGTGTGTTTTATTCCATCATTAACACCCGTTAGGGATAGAAGTGTTAACGGGGTTTTCTCCTCCACAGATGCCTCTGTGGTGAGTTTTGATCCTGACACGGCTCACACGTTCCTTCGTCTGACTGAGGAGAACAAGAAAGTGACCAACACCACCCCCTGGCAGCATCCTTACCCTGACTTACCTGATCGATTCGAGCACTGTCGTCAGGTTCTGGCTGCAGAGAGCTTCTACATGAACCGCCACTACTTTGAGGCGGACATCAGTGGTGAGGGCACGCACATTGGCTTGACCTATAAAAGTATTGAGCGTAAGGGCAACGAGAGCAGCAGCTGCATCGCAGGAAACGACTACTCCTGGTGCATCCAGTGGAACGGACGGACCTTTTCTGCCTGGCACTCCAACGAGGAGACTCCACTGAATGTGGAGAAGTTCACTCGAGTTGGGGTTTATTTGGATTACATACAAGGCCGGCTGGCTTTCTATGGAGTGGATGAAACAATGACGCTCCTCCACGAGTTTAAGGCAAAGTTCCTGGAGCCTCTATATCCAGCGTTCTGGCTGCCTAAGAAGGAGAACATCATCTCCTTAGTGGCTTCTGGGGAGCCTTTACCACTGAAAAGCCCGTCTCCTCCCTCTTCACCTGCAACTGGAGCTGTTTTTGCAAAAACCAAAGCAACTTAACTAACAATATCCAAAGAGAAAGAACAACTAATGCAGACGTGTTGGTTTGTTATATGTAACATGCTCACAGCAGATTTGTTACTAAACTGTGTGTGTACATTCCTGACTCGTATATTTATGCATTCAACCGTGGAAATAATCAGCTCTCTGTTTGCATATTCTCATCAGGTTGATGTCATTGTATGTTTGTGGTGTGTTAATGTACACCAGGTCCGTAGACGGAGAGAAGCCTGAAACTATCCACAAAATCTCTTCCTTTGTAAGATGAATGAACATGGTCCATAAAAGTAAACATTAAACAACAGCGGTTGCTTTTTCATTCTGCAGACAAGTTGTTTTAAGCTACTGGGACTTTTGTCCAGGAACATCTGAAAATCGGATGCTGCTTTAAATTCAGCCCCAGGGGTTGGATTGGGGTTAAATATCAAGTGGTCCCTGAGCTGGGTAACTGCAGCTCACCGCTCCCTCAGGCGAGGGCTCAAATGCAAAGGATACATTTCTCACACTCCAGACAGGGACACTTATTTAAGTAAAGTCCTAGTTCTCTAACCAAAATACAACTGTGATTGCAAAGTTAGTTTTTGGTTTGCTCTTTGTGGGGGTCTTCTGAAAATAACTGAACTTGAAGAGCTGGAGGTTTATGTGAAAACATGAACGCCTTATGTCAATGAAATCATACTTTCATTGCTCACCAGCAGAGACGCTCTTACTTACACCAACACCCAACATACAGCTGCTGTAAAACACAGATAAGCCTCTGTTTGTTAATATAACATCCTCGTGTTTTGGTGGAATCAACTGAAACAATCAACCAGTAATCAGGTCAAAGCACTGATGTGTTCTTGCTGACCAAAAATACATGACATCAATTCATGGGATTTTTAAACAACATAGAAACAATAGAGCACTAATCCAGCTTTAAATCTTTGAATTGTGTCTCTGTGGTCCTTTCACTTGTCTTGATGATTTTCTTAGGACTAGATTGTGCACTGTTCTGATGTTTGATGGATCCTGGATCCGGTTCCGTCTACCTGATCTCCAGAGGAGGTTTCATTGTCCTTCAGTCATTGTAGAACTTCAGTTCTACTTTTTGTTTTTCTTTCATCCTCTTTGCCATCTTTAAAAACCCTTGTGCTATCATATGTTTACATTAAAAGTGGGGTCATATGGAACCCACAAGACTTTTTTTATTCAAGGATTTATTATCTTCACTGGTGTCCATGGCGGACATAAAATCTTGTACAACTTTATCCACCTTTGTCATGGGATGGATAACCCATCAATCTAAGGCCGGGGTCATCTGGACCCATAAGAGAGTACGAGGGCTAAAAGGTTCAAGTGGCCAAACAGGAAGAGTGGCTCTATCCCATGAGAAGTTACATTGAGGACTTAGTAGAAGCAGAAGAGGCTGCCTCTTCACCATGTGGATAGATTTTTCCGCTAACACTGTTGAATTTGGGTGGTGAGGACTTGATACTAGATAAACAAAGTTGCAGTCCTCTACAAACTTTTGAAAGCTTCCACTACACTCTGTTTCTGAATGACATAGCTTTCAGAACAACAGTTATAACCTCTGGCATGGTGTATGCAGTCCACAACACTCTGAGAACAGTGATAAGTAGTCACCAGCAACAGCTCTGTCTTTTCTTGCACTGCTTACAAATCTATACCTTTAATGGGGTCCAGATGACCCCAGTCTTACATTGACGTGTTATCCCTCCCATGACAAATGTGGATGAAGGTAGACAGAATTTCATGTCTGCCATGGAGAATCAAAAATAATTGGAAAAAAAGTACTGTCCATTGTCTTGTGGGGTCAAATGACCCGACTTCCAATGTCAACATACCTAGGATAGCACATGGGTTAAAATGCTCTGCTTGGCACCTGATGTGGTTCTAGAGGTTCATCAGGATTTATTGGGTTAATATTTAAGCATGTAGCACAGGTTGATATTGAATTGGTATCTTGATTGGTGAGACATAATTTATGTGCTCTTTACTTACTCCACATGCTGCATTCACACAAGGCATTTGACATGCCTTCAAGAACACGCTGAACACAAATTCTTAAACACTTTTTAGCATATGGCGTTCACACTGGGCAGTCGCTCCGCTGTGCTTATACTTACAGTTGGAAGAGGATTGGTGTGAATTATTGAAGATGTACAAATCTTGCATATCTTACACCCGACTTCTTCTTTCACAGCTCTATTCTGATGTATGAAAGACATGGTGTCATGGAATTCATTCATTTATTCATTCATATTCCTGACCGCTTTGGCCCGTCCGGGGTCGCGGGGGTGCCGGAGCCTAACCCGGCTGCTGATGGGCGAAGGCGGGGTACACCCTGGACAGGTCGCCAGTCTGTCTCAGGGCCTCAATCACACACATACACTCTCACATTCACACCTAGGTGCAATTTAGAGTCACCAAGTAACCCATGAAGCATGTTTTTGGACGGTGGGAGGAAGCCGGAGTCCCCGGTGAAAACCCACGCATGCACGGGGAGAACATGCAAACTCCACACAGAAAGGTCCCAGCCGGGAGTCGAACCGGGGCCTTCTCGCTGTGAGGCAAGAGCGCTAACCACTGCACCACCGTGCAGCCCGTGTCATGGAATTCCAAACCACAATTGTCACTGTCCTCCATGATCAGTTTTCAAACGGTTGGCACTTTTGTGTTTTAAAATGGACACTATCCATACAATACTACCAAACCTGAGTCCCTGATTGGTCAACGTTCAAATGAATCAACTTTCAACTTAAATACAATCATTGTATGTTTTATACGTATTTTTAATTACTTAAAAACTTCCATAGCGACATGTGAATGTGAGATTTTTGAACAGGGAAGGTCGAAACGTGCATTTACACACGTTTACATAGACTTCATTGCAAGTGGGTGCGTGACCGTGGGTTACCGAGGGCGGTGTTACCGTTAACCCCACTGAGACGATTGCATTGTGATATTGGGGTATATAAATAAAACTGAATTGAAAATTTGAATTGAATGGAATGTAGCATCAATGTGTTCTCTGCTGCCCGTTTCTGTGCAGCCTCTTTGATGCTGTCGTTGGAATTTGAAGCCATCCTTTGCAGTTCCTGTTCTCTTTCATGTCGCAAAGAGCAATCTTGTTTGGAATTTGAGCAGTCTGCAGCAATAATGGCCCTCAGTATTTTCAGTCATTCCTCTGTATTTGTAATTGTCTCAAATCCTATCAAGTTTTTTTTCTGTTTGTATACTCCAAGTCTCAGCATGTGTGCAGGGTATGATGCATATTCAAGAGGTTACCATTCGTCAAGCCTTTGGGAATGCTGTGAGCCCACTATGACCCTCCCACATCCACAAGGCAAATACTTTTCATGGATCTGGTTTGATTGCGTCACTGCTTAAAAATCCCCAAAGAAAAAAATAATTATTTCATTTCCAGCTGATCCTTATTTCTTTGTTTGGCTTTAGGTTTGCTCTTCTGTTAGATTCCAGTATTTGTGATCAGTGATCTGCCGACATGCAGATGTGCAAAGATCATGTGAATTGTTTTGTAGTACTCAGGTGTAAATGCTCAGAGGTAGCCTGAAGAATCCTAGAGGATTTTAGAAGTGCCTGACTGAGGTTCACTTACCAAAAATCATCATGTCTTTAACTTGCTGCAATATTTGGAGTCAGAAAACTGCAACATTAGTATTTTTCTTTGTGGGTAGTTTGAAATGTTCACATTAAAGTGATCTCTTCAATTCAGACTCTGGTGAACTCAGCCACTCTGTGTGCTCATCAACCCTAAACTACATTTTTGTGCAGCTGTCTCCAGGAGGACAGCCAAGACCCAGGAAAATGTCACCATACTGGTTGATAAGGTCACTGGTCTGAGCCTCCTTCAGTCTCAATGACAAGCAACATGTTTTCTTTATCAGGCTGTCTCTCATGAGCAGCCTGGACAGTGACAGACGGCGTGTAAACCCAGCCTTTGTCAGTTTCAGAGTATTTCCCTTTGACGGGTTTTCCAGCTCCACTATATAATTTCACATTCTATGTAGTTTGAGGGCTGCACGGTGGTGCAGTGGTTAGCACTCTTGCCTCACAGCGAGAAGGTCCTGGTTCAAATCCCGACTGAGACCTTTCTGTGTGGAGTTTGCATGTTCTCCCCGTGCATGCGTGGGTTTTCACCGGGGACTCCGGCTTCCTCCCACCATCCAAAAACATGCTTCATAGGTTGGTTGGTGACTCTAAATTGCCCCTAGGTGTGAATGTAAGAGTGAATGTGTGTGTGATTGAGGTCCTGAGACAGACTGGAGACCTGTCCAGGGTGAACCCCGCCTTCACCCATCAGTAGCCGGGTTAGGCTCCGGCACCCCCGCGACCCCGAAAGGGACGAAGCGGCCAAGGAGATGGATGGATGTAGTTTGATGTACTGTATTTTCCGGAGTATAAGTCAGTTTTTTTTCAGAGTTTAGCCAGGGGTGCCTATACTCAGAAGCAACTTATTTGTGTGTTTTTTTTCTTTTTTTTTTTTAGACATCAGTAAATACCGGTTGACTTTTAGCGTTTCTTTCTGCTATAAACCACTGGACTGCATTCGAATTATTTGCTACTGATAGTGGCAGAAAAAATGTCCAAAACAAACATGGAGAAGAATCTAATTTTTTTTCCTCTTAAACTTATTTTTTTTATACCCATCAAAAGTTTAGTATTCTTGTATTTCTTTCTTTATTTATTTTTTGGCTACGCTGGGCTTTGCAGATTTGTTCTGAAAGGTCAGACTTCTCTCCTAAGAGTGCAACTTATACTCCAGAGTTACTTATATATGGTTTTCTTCTTCTTGATTAGACATTTTTTGCTTTTGCGACTTGTACTCCAGTGCGACTTATACTCTGGAAAATACGGTGGTTTGTTTTCTGTAGTTTGTTATTTTCTTCTTCTTGTTAAAGTCTCATTCTGACTGCCCTCATCCTCTATGTCTAACTTCACATTTGCATCATTTCTTGGCCTGTTTCTTCTTCAGATCTATTTACATTACATCAAATTCTTCTGAGTTATGTGTTCTGCACTGAGCTGGTTTTGCAGCAATGGGCATAATGATTTTTCTTTTTGGCATTTTTGGAAAAAAAAATTCTCAAATGTTAGACGCGTCTTGTAATGTTTTGTGCCTTAAAGGCCACATGCAGATTCACATGTTCACAGATTTTACTCCACATTTCTCCCCAGCAACACCGAACAAACCGGTAATTGGGGCTTCATGGAATTAATCTTCAGATTTTAAAAGCTTGGTAAAACTCATCTCAGCTCATGCAAACCCCCTCAAGGTGTGACAGAGAACTGGGTGCCTCACCTTGTGAATGTTCATTGTAATTTTTGCTCCATGATCAATGAAAGTGATTACTACGAGTTACTACTGTCAACAGCAGCTTTATACACATTTTACACATGCCCTCTCAGCTGAAGTGAATAAGCTCAGTTGTCTTGTCTGGATGCGTGTTTAGTTGAAGGCTAGCTCTAAAGCAACGATCACACAGCCATCGGAAACTTGCTCTCAAAAGCCCTTCCATTAAAAATTTCTACTTCTTCAGGTTTTAAATGCATTCAAGTGGTTTTACTTCCGGGTAGGAAAAAACTCATGAAACATAACTAATATTTCATAAATTATTTGTTTTTTAGTGTTCCAAAGGTAATATATGATCGCTCTGAAAGGCTGAAGAAAATCATGGTATGGCCCCTTTAAAGTCTATAAAATGCTTTCAAAACTCATGTTCGTCCATCACTACGCACATTTTTAAAACACTATTTGGGCTCCACTACAAAATGCATCCATTGAACATATTATTTTATTTAATTGTATTTTACAATTTTTATTTGATTTTTAGCAACTTTTTGAGAGTGGCTTTTACCGTGTTGTTTGTTGTTTGTTTTACGCTGGAGAGCTGCCCTTAATGGAATTGCCCTTGGGGGACTAATGAAGTTGTTCTATCTGTCCGTCCGTCCCTCCGTCTATCTTGAAATTAAAATTATTTGCACTGAAATTCCCTTTTTTCAGCTTCAGAATCCAAATTGTGTAGTTCTAAGAATGTGTGTTATTTTGCTGTTATTTCTCTAGTGTTAAAAGGTTTTTTTTCTGGGATAGTTTCTTCATTTTCTTTTCTTTTTTTTATTAACAAAAAAGTATACAAACAATATAAAACAAAGAACAATATGAACACAGAGCCAGGGGATGTTGTTGACATTAAATCAAGCCATAAGTTGTACAAATATTGACTGTTTTCAGTGCCTTATATGGTTAAGGTGAAAAATATTTTTTTATAAAAACAAGCAGGTTTCTGGTTAGTGTATTTATACTAATGAAAATAAAATGTTGCCATTCTGATCACCACATTTAATATAAAATTCTTTTAACTGCTTTCTAAAGAAACTAAATAAAACATTTTCCCATTTCAAAGAAAAGTTCTTTTCAATATGATCAAAACCATATCTGCTGAAGTCCCTCCAAAATGTCCCTGACTGAGCAGATCCAGAGAAGATGGTGGGCAGTCTCTGGGTGGCCTCCACAGAATGAATAATTGGTATCGGTGGTATTGGTATTGGTGTTAAATGTGGTCATGTAGTGTTAAAGGGTTAACGAGCTCACCGAATGGTGACGTTCTGCACGTTTTGGTCAGCTGACTTACGTGAGCGGTGACGTGGAACAGGGAATGTAACCAGGAAGAACGCGTTCACAGTCAACGATGCTAACCGGGGTAAGTGGCTCATAAGAAGTGTTTATAGTAGATCTGAGGGAAACTGTTGGTGCAGGCTAATGCCTGGAAGACAGACAGAAACCAACGAAGTGTTCCTGAGCTAACTCTGCTAGCTAATGCTACTGCTAGCGCTAGCATGCTAAAGCTCTCCAGCTAATGTTGACGAGCTTCTGATCTGACGTTCTGATGATGTGTCTCCACATCTTTTTTTGTTTTAAAGGTTATAGATGTCTGCTATAAATGTCGGCTGTAGTCGTGTTTATCGTTAGCCAACACGGCTAGTTGTTGCTTTACATTTGATAATAAAGCATGGTTATAATTAAGCTTACGTATCATACAAAAGACGTCCGTTTTCTTATCAGAAACAACAGCTATAGGAGCAGCATTCCGGGCTGCTGGCTAACCATAGGTTTGGGTCTGACTGGTACCAGTGAAACTGTTCCTGCATGTGTGGAAAGTCAATTTGGGGGTGGGATTATGTAAATTCGCTTCTTCAAACAACCATTGAAACTCTATTGATAATTACTTTAGATAAAGAACCTAATGTGACATAAGTGTGTTTTGTTTTTGTTTGTTTTATATTTTCTAATCAATGCATTTCATTATTTCTGTAATGAGTTTGAAGTATTTGTGTGTGTTTGTCAGTATATTCTTGAAATAAGCCAATCAATTAATCAATCAAACTTCAACAGAAATTGTTCTGGAGGAGAAATGCAGGAGACACAAACACCTGGTAAACCCTGTCACAGGAAGGGCTGTAACGAGTTGATTGTTACTTCTACCTTCCAACCAGATTGATCGATACAGATCCCCATGAGCAAATAAAAGTCTCAAAAGTCTTCTTGAAGTGTTACAAAAAGATTCAATAAATAAAAATCAAACCATAATGATCGTGAAACTGAGAGCAAAAAAGCATCTTTAGCTTTTATGATTTGGTTTAGGCATGTTCAATTGGAAACTGGTGCATTCTTATTTTGTGCTTTTCTTCCTTTATTAAGGCCCAATACACAGTTACCCATGCTCACAAGTGACTCTGTAACCACCAGGAGCTGTGTCTTGTCCAAGGACACTTTAACACACGTGTTGAAGTCAAGGCCCGGGGGCCTTACACCATCGGTTGTTGACGTAGATGATAAGTCCTCCTCCCAATAATAATAATGTTAATAATGACCCGATGTTATCTCACGCTTATTTCTTACTTGTATGATTTTGAAAAAATATATTTTTATGGAGAACAAAATATCGAAAGTTATTTAACCCTTTAACACCTGAGGCGTTGTCTGTGACACTGAAACTCAAAATCTTTGACCTTCTGTTCCTTTTCAACAGCTAACATGATAATTCCAGCAGATTTTGAAGGCGAAATCTTCTGGAATTACCGTGTTAACGGTTGAAAAGTTGCAGTAAATCAAAGAACATAGAGCTCTGGTGTTAAAGGGTTATAAGGTTTCAGTTGAATAATATTTCTGCATGTTTTTATTCATAGTAAAGGTAAAAAAAAATACATTTTGAAGTGTTAAAAATGATTCATAATTGTTTATCCTGTTCGGCCTGCGACTGAAGGTGTGTTTTGGATTTTAGCTTCCTGAGTGATTGAGCTTGACACCCCTGCTTTAACATATGGGCAGGCAAGCCAGTAACCGAACCTGCAACCTTATGATCAGAGCTTAAGCTCTCTGTCTCTGGACACCAGCAGTCCAGCATGATTAATGTGTGTTTTGTGAACTAGATTACAGTAATTTAGTTAGTTTGTGAAAATTTATTTTTATGAAATTGCTCCATGAAAAGTAGAGGAAGGCGGGGGGGGG
>NC_050530.1:23410658-23413786 GCF_002922805.2 Oryzias melastigma | reverse complement strand
GGGGACAGCTTGATAAAAGCTGCTCTCTAAGAATTGGAGTCCAATAAAAGACTTGTGATCCCTTGATGATAGTCAAAAGTGTTTTGAACTATGAATTTAGAGGACTTCATTTCTAGAAAAAGGACTAAGCAGAGGTCTGATTCAAACTGTCATTCTTCTTATTGAGTCTCCCTAAACTTTTGGTTGAAGTGGTTTTCAATCGTTCTAGTTTGAGCCTCTTCCTCATTGATCCCTCAGGATACCAACGATGAAGACGTGTCTCTATTTGACGCCGAAGAGGACTCGGGGAGAAAGTCAAAGAAGACGGGAGTTAAGTAAGTTCACATGGATAAATCCAGATTTCTCATTTGAATCAAGTTTTTTTTCTGCTTTAAGGTTCAAGTTTGTATAAAAACGGTTCAAACCAATGATTTGAAAGAGGGATCAGAAAAGTAAATATATGCTCATTAATAACTTTCTCCTCAACAGAGGGGGGGGTCTCAGACACAAATTGCCTCCTATTTACCATGCAGCCCTTTCATTAGTCCTAAAGCAGAGCAAAACTCAGGCACAACCACACCAACGATGGAGCCAGAGGGATTACGAGAGGAGAGGCCTCACATTCCCTTAAAGAGGCCATTTAACCCTAAGATGTGGGTGACCCACCTGAAGGGTTCATGTAGGACTTGAACCCAGTACCACTCAGACTGATGAAGCCACTGGGATGATGGTGAACTGTTTTTAGGAAGATGACTTTAAAGCTTTAATGCTTTCTGGCTCAGAAAGCAAAGCTCTCAATTTACCGGTCGATCCTCGTTCCAGTACTCACCTATGGTCATGAGCTTTGGGTCATGACTGAAAGAACGAGATCCCGACAACAAGCGGCTGAAATGAGTTTTCTCCAGAGAGTGGCTGGGTGCTCCCTTAGAGATAAGGTGAGGAGCTCGATCACCCGGAGAGAGCTCGGAGAGCTTCTCCTCCACATCGAGAAGACCCAGTTGAGGTGTCTCGGGCATCTGATCCGGATGTCTCCTGGACGCCTCCCTGGTGAGGTGTTCCGGGCATGTCCCACCTGGCGGAGGCCCCGGGGAAGACCCAGGACAGGCTAGAGAGACTGTCTCTCGGGCAGCCTTGAAACGCCTCAAGATCCCCCAGAGGAGCTGGAGGAAGTGACCGGGAAGAGGGAAGTCTGGGCATCTTTGTTTAGACTGCTGGCTTCATGACCCGGTTCTGGATGAGGAGAAGAAGATGGAGGGATGGATAATCTCTAAACTACAACTTCAACAGTCCAGACCTTTGGGCGGTGACCCTGCCTTGTCCTCTTTATTTATAAAATGAAGATCCAGAAGTACTCCTCACTTCTGTAAAAGCAGGCTTCAGCGAGGACATTGGCACTGAAGAGTTGAGGCTTCTGCTGTATAGTGGTTTATGGAACATTTGAGTTCATCTTTAAATGAATGATCAGTATGAGCATGGAGGAAAAAAGTCAATAAGGTGGTGAAATATTATTGTACTGTGTAAATGCCTGTGTTGGGATGTATTTCCAGGCACCCAGTGGCGTCTTTCTTCCACCTCTTCTTCAGAGTTATCGCCATCCTCGTCTATCTGCTCTGTGAGTTGATCAGCAGCAGCTTCATCGCCTGCATGGTCACCATCATCCTCCTCCTGTCATGTGACTTCTGGACAGTTAAGGTTTGCTTCGTACTGTCTTGACAATTATTCTCAAACAAATTCTGACTCATTTTTTAAGAAAGTTGTACAAAAATCCTCTATAAATAATTTCTTTTTAGATTGCGACAATATGCTAGAAAATATTACCTTGAGGTTTTTTAACATCTAGGGGCTTCATATTGTCTGATTCTTGCTCTATAGAAAGCATTGCAAGAAATAAACCGGCTTTGTTCATCACCCACTCTCAGTTGGCACCACATTGGCAGAAGATAGGGGTGTAACGGATCACGGATAATCCGTGGTCTGTACAGATCAGAAGCCATGGTTCGGGACACGTGTGTACCGCGGACCACTCCAACCCCCACCCCCCACACATCAAGTGTTAAATCAACTGTCTGTTCACATCAATGGAATTTGCGTCAAATTCATGTAAATCCTCTTTGTTTTGATTAGCACTAAAGTAGCTTCTTGACAGTTATCTTAAAGTCTGTTCACCTGAAGCTCTCGCTGCTTGTGGTAGGAGCTTCCTTTATAAACTTTTCTGGACTTCATAATGGAGGACGTGGATCAACGCTGCTTCTCCTCAGGCAGAGGGGAGGGGCGGGGCTCCTCACCCAGGCTGCAGAGCGGCCGCGAGCAAAAAGGTCCGAGGTGTGTCTGTGTTTTTCTAAAGTAGATGCAAACAGCGCACGCGGTTTCTAATGTAACAAACACATGGATTATAAGGGCTGTAACCTGTCCAAACACCGCGCTAAAATACATGAAATTCTAGCGGAGAGGCGCTGACCGTACAAATGAGACGTCTAGCGGTGTTCTTGATCCAACAGTTAAGAGTGCTCGCGGTTCACACGTGGAGCACGACTGAAGTGTTGATTATCAAAGAAAAGTGAAGGAAATTTGAATGAAAGGAGGTGAAATGAATATGGATAGAGGCACTGCAAAATAATGAACAATAAACAATGATTAACAGCCTGAACATTAATATTATGCCTAAATAATAATAAATTATCTGACATCGTGTGTAAAATGAATTAAAATGCAGCATTATGAATTTTTATTTCCACAGTTTTTGTTCTTTGAAGTGTGAAGGCCATTTGATATTCTCTGCATTTTAGCTCTTAACTGGAGCTTTGTTTATTTTTTCCTTAAAATATGTTATTGTAAAAACCCGCTCATATTAATTGTTAATTTTATTCTAATGTTGAAAAGGGCATTACATTGTTATATCGTGTCTTAAATTGTTCAAAAAAAGCTTTTGCAGAAAATTAAAACGTATCTTTGTGTTAAAAATAGCTAAATATCATAGATTAAGAAGGTAATATATGGTATTTGGAAATATTTTCCATGTCGTGATACATCGGTATCGTGAATCACATCATACTGTGATGTACCCTGAGATTCAGAGCCCTAGTGAAGTACTTTGTATGCTTATTGTATATATGATTGAAATGTTTCCAAAACTTAATTTAGCTTTATCT
>NC_050530.1:23388334-23410597 GCF_002922805.2 Oryzias melastigma | reverse complement strand
CCTAAAACCGTGACACGATTCGAACCGTGAGTTATGTGATCCGTTACACCCCCAGTAGAAGATGGTGTTCTTTGCTGGAAAAAACATCATCATGCAGTTTTCTATTTCACAAAATGTCATTAAAACTGTTTTCTCAGTTTAATCAGACTGTCACATACATCTAGTTTCTACTCAGAGAAGAAAATGTGGTTTATTTGGTTCATCTCAGTGCATCTGGACAGCTAGTAACCAACGTTGTGCAGCATAAGAGAACATTTGCTTTTAACTCATAAAAGATCAAACTTTTTCCAAAGTTTTGCTTTGCATATAAAATCAGTTCATTCTGGAGGTAGAGTTGATCAAACAAGACGTCTTCAGGTCAACAGGATGTAAAAACCTACATAGTTTATCATCTATGTGAACCTCAGACATCATACATTCAACTCATCTAAATTAAATAAATACTATTAAATACACAAAAAATGAGTATAACTACGTTAATTTCTTACTATCTCGATGACATTATTGAGATATTGTATTACTTAGATCCATTTATAATCTATTTCCACTTCACTATTTCAAGTTAGGTTAAAACAAAACCAGCTGTGTTTGCATAAAGGCTTTAGAATCTGGACTTAGTGCTGTGTTTGACAGCACAGCTGAGGGGAAGACGAGCATTTATGGGCTTTGTATTCTTTCCAGAACATCACTGGGAGGTTAATGGTTGGTCTGCGGTGGTGGAACCAGGTAGATGATGATGGTCGAAGCCACTGGGTGTTTGAATCCAGGAAGGTGGGATGTTGCTTTTCATTCTTCTGCCGTTGGAGGTTTTGAGCTCTCGGGTCTTTGACCTTCAACGGCACTGACCTCTTGGGCTGTATGATGTTGATAAATGCAGTTGTTTCCTGTCAGCAGGCCTCATGTTTTGCTAAAATGTCCTCACTGTGAGAATATCCTGTTTCCGTCAGGGCTCTGGGAAACAGCAAGTGTCAAATTCTGATTCCCGAATCTTCTGGCTTGGACTGATAATTTGCCCAATCATCTGGGTCCTATTTGCCTTCAGCACGCTGTTTTCTTTCAGGATTAAATGGATGGTAAGACTTTCTTTATTCTTCATTTTTTTCTGTTAAATAATCTCAAATTGCTGTCCTCCTGTCTTCCACGTAGCCTGTGGTGATCATGGCGGTGGTATTGCAAGGGGCCAACCTTTACGGGTATGTGCGGTGCAGAGTGGGAGGGAAAACCAACCTAAAGAATATGGCCACCAACTATTTTGGTCGGCAGTTCCTTAAGCAGGTGAACTCATTTCTGGGGAAAATGTAAATGTGAGTTTTTATCATTTTTGTGTCTAAAATGTGCCAATCTGTTTTCTCCTCAGACGCTGTCAAAAGAAGAGGAATCATAGACTGCAGCTCTGCCATTAAAAACCCATCATTCTACCTAATGCTGTGATATAGTCTTTTTCCTGAAGGACTCATAGAAACATGTTTGAAATCAGCCGTAGATGGGTTCATAGTTTTCCTTTTAACATATTTTCTAAGAAAAGCAGCTTTAAACCATCACTACAGGTGGGAGATATTCATGGAAAACGTTCAATTTGTGTATTAAGCCTTTTTATTTGTCTGTAGTTTTTAGTTCTTCTAGTAACTTCAGGAAACTTAAAAGGCTTTGAGGATGGACGTAAAAACATGTTTCCTTTGCAAAACTTACTCTGAAGTATTCCAAGTCATTTGTAAATATGTAAGTAAAGATACCATGTAAAGCATTTTCTGTGCAAATACATTTGTAACATTTTCCTGAAAAGTGTGAGGTGATTTCTTTTTAAAATGCCAGTATGGGACACATTCTTCAGAGTGCAGAATCCTCTGAAGGAGCAGTGTCTGCAGTCAAAGTCAGGAACCATGAACCCTCATGTTCCTGGATCCACTTCCAGTTTTTCAGAGTCCTTATTAAGAGCTGACTTTAACATTAGAGGATCACATCTTTCCCAGTCTCAGGGTGGAGATTATTTTTGTAGACTTGTTTTACTTTCAGTGTTAATAAGTTCCTATCACGTTTCCTCAAATTGTCTGGAAAACTAAAACAAATGTGTGCAAAAATAGCCCCAATTCATCAACACATTCACTATAGAGTGATGATAAAAAGACATCGTTTTGGGGACAATTTTATCAAGCCATCTTTTTGAAATTTTTATATTTTACTGGATTTATCACTAAATTCGTCATTCCGCATCTACACCATACTTTAATTTTATAATAAGAGCAACTGCGTCATCTAGCGGCTGGTCTGCCACTGGTCAGGCCAGAACATTTAAGCCACAACACACTGAATCATTATTATTTAAATATTGTATGTATTATGGAAAAATGTCAGTAGTAGCTTTAGTAATGACACTAGAGCATTTGTTCTCAGAAAACCGGCGTAGTATTTGATTGAAGAAACGTTCCGCCTTGGATCAACTCGGATGTGAAAGAAATGAACACACCCACCGGAAACACGGACGAACCGGCCTTCAAAGTAAAAGCAATTGGCCTATAAATACATTAAATGCACTGAGCTTCATGATCCTAATGGATATTAAAGTTTAAATATTTATCGTAGACAGTTCTCCTTCAAGTGTATGATGCATTTAGGTGTGTTTGTTTGCTCCTTCGGCGCAGCTCGAGTGGATTATTTTGAAAATAATACCAGAAGTGAGTGTTCGGTTTGACGCGCCCTCCTGACTTCAGCAGAAAACAACAGAAGAATTGAATGGTGGTTGTTTTTCACATTCTGTGATCCGAGCGGGTCATTTAGCTACATTTAGTCCGCTGGGGAGCCGCGCTCTGATGGGAATCAGCTCCAGGATGATTCCCATCGAGGACGCGTCCGCCAGGAAGCGGGAGATCGAGGAAAAACTCAAGCAGGTCAGAAGCGGAACTGAAGGAGCCGTTTCCCGCAGAGCATTATTCCCATTTCACCTTTAAAACATGAACGACTTTCTGTCAAATGCAGTGAGAAGTAAGCTGGTGGTGTCTGTGATGTTACAGGAACAGGAGACGCTGTCGTTCATCCGAGAAAACCTGGAGAAGAGCGATCAGCTGACCAAAGGGATGGTACGGGGCTTCATGTGACGATCTGCAGGCTGCGGAAACGGGAAAGACCTTTACAGGAGGCTTCACTGTCTGCATTTAAACCAAACTAACGAAAGACAAGAACGTCCTGCACAACGTGGCTTACTTTGACCTAAAAACAGAGAGTGTACATTTAAACGTATCTGCGGTGTTAAAATACTGAATTGTTCTGAACCGATTAGCAAAATCTCAAGACAAACCAGGTCTCAGTCAACGCAATTTTATCAGGGGTTAGCAGCCTTTAACAGTAAAAGAGCTATTTGGGCACGTTTTCTACTGATAGAAGGAGCCGAGTCTTACTTTAGCCTTTGAGAAATTTGGATTTGCGTCCAGGACCTTATTTTTCTGTTAGTAAATATTAATTATGTCTATTTTTGATACGAACAAAAACAAAAACGTTTGACAGAAGCTCTAATAACTTATTTCCCAAATAAAAGCTGTTCTGTGCCAAACAGGACCATCTCAGTGCATCTGGACAGCTGGTAACCAATGGTGTTCAGCATAATATAATGTGCTTCTAATTAATAAAAGATCAAACTTTTTATTAAAATCTGTTCATTCTGGAGGTAGAGTTGAACAAACAAGACGTCTTCAGGTCAACAGGATGTAAAAACATGCATAGTTTATCTTCTATGTGAACCTCAGACATCCATTTATACATTTAACTCATCTAAATTAAATAAATACTAAGTAATCCTTACTCCAAAACACTGCTATTTTATTTTTCTTGTATTTATTTATTTTTGTTTTGTTTACCCTCTTTGTCCTCAGCAGTCTTACTCTGCTGAGTTTTTGTTATTTTAGTTTGGGGTTGGATCTTGGTAGTCTTAGTTTTCAGGTTTTATTTGTTTTCTTTAGGTAGTTTTGTTTAGGGGGAGATGCTGACTCTGATGGTCGACATGTCTGGATCAGCAGTCTCCATGACTTATTTTATGTTTGTTCAAGGAGTCACCATGGAGAGATAAAAGAGCCTCGTGTTGATCTGGAGCTGCAGGTTGTGGACCTGTGAATTTGAAGTATTTGGTTATTTTTTCGGATTACTTTTTAAAAATTGTTATAGTTTGCAAAATAATTTTTAGATTTAATTTTTAACTTAACACATTTTCAGACAAAATGGTACAAAAAGAGTTAACAAAATGTTTTTTTTTATGATTAGCAAAATTGTTTTAGTTTTCCAAATTAAGATAATTTTGATTTTTATTAATCAGATTTTTAAATGAAGCCACAGACAGAATCTGACATATATGTAAGATTTTTAGAAATCTAACCAAATATCCTGAAGGCATTGCTACTAAGTCAGGGGTGTCAAACTCAATCGTACAAAGGGCCAAAATCCTAAACGTACCTTAAGTCGTGGGCCGAACAAGACAAACATTTATCGAACATTATAAAACTACATTTTGAAAACTTTAACTTTTTAACATAATTATGAACTTTATTTATAGCATTACCTGTGATAATGATAGTGTGAATGCTGCAAGCTGAATTTGGCTGCTGAAGATGCTGAAATTAATAGCCAGCTAAAATATTAGCTAAATGCCAAATAGGCCTAAAAACCAAAAAAAAAAAAAAACCCTTTGGTTAGCCAAAACAGCTAGCATGTAGCTGAAAAAAAAGCTAAACTTCAAAACAGCCTAAAAAACTGAAAAAAAACCTAAATTAGCCAAAACAGCTAGCATGTAAATATTAGCCTAGCTCCAAAACACCTTAAAAACTATTAAAAAAAAATAAATTTGCCATAACAGCTAGCATGTAGCTGAAATAGTAGCTAAACTCCAAAATAGCCTAAACAATCTTAGTAAGTTACTAAGTTACTAGTTACTACTCTTAGTAACTCACTAAGATTGAGATAGATATCTCTATCTCAATCTTAGTAAGTTCCAAAATAGTCCAAAAAGCTATCAGAATGCAATTTTTTAAAACTGTAACTTTTTAACATGATTATAAATACTACTAAAGCCAGGAATATTATTCCAGAATAAATCAACTTAAACTTGAATAACTTTTAATATTTTACTCTCCATATAAAAAAAAAATTGTCAAAATTATACAAGTTAGAAATGAGCGCAAGATAACATTGTCCCATTAATAACAATCAAATAAAATCATCTGGAGGGCCGGATATATATACCCGGCGGGCCCGATCCGGCCCCCGGGCCTTGACTTTGACACGGGTACTAAGTGATTCTCATGTCAGAAGTGCCTTTAACCCTCGTGCTGTCCTATCGGGTCCAGATGACCCCACCCTTACATTGCTGTGTGATCCTCCCATGACAAAGATGGACAGGATTTTATGTCTGCAACAGACATCAGTGAAGATGAAAAAAATCCTTGAAAAAAGAAAGTTCAGTGTGCTGTGTTGTGGGGTCCAGATGACCCCGCGTTTAATACCTGAAGCATTGTCTGGGATTCTTAAACACAAAATCTTAAACATACTGCTACTGTTTTCTACTTTTCAACCGTTAACACCATCAACGTATTTCCAGAAGATTCTGAAGGAGAAAAGCAGCTCGTTGAGCCACTTTTCTCCTTCAGAATCTTCTGGAATGATCGTGGTAACGGTTGAAAAACAACAGTAAATCAAAGAACATAAACACTGGAGCTCCGGTGTTAAAGCTGATCATACCAACAGCTTCCATCTACATCCTCGGGTGACTCGACCACCTTTTGTGCCGCTTCTGCCTTGACAGGTTTCCATCCTGTCTTCGTTTGAGAGCCGTCTGATGCAGCTGGAGAACTCCATCATCCCGGTCCACAAACAGACGGAGAATCTGCAGCGGCTGCAGGAGAACGTAGACAAGACTCTGTCCTGCATGGACCATGTCATCAGTTACTACCACGTGGCCAAAGACACTGACAGGATAATTCGTGAGGGGTGAGCAGCACCTCCTCCTCCTGAAGCAAATTCAAAGAAATGAGACGGCTGTGAAAATGTGCATGCTCTGTTCCAGACCTGCAGGCAGACTGGATGAGTACCTCGCCTGCATTGCAAAAATCCAGAAAGCAGTGGAGTATTTTCAGGACAACAACCCTGACAGCCCTGAACTCAACACAGTGGTGCAGTATCAGCCTTTGTCTCTCTGTTCTTCATCATTTACCTAAAAAGAAGAATAAATGAAATAGGATGGCATGTTTAAAAAAAAAAAATACAATCTTTAGCATAGAGCATAGAGATTAGGATATTTTTATGCTGAGTGATCTTCAAGTAACTCTACAAAACGCTGATGTTCTGCAGAAAGCGCGCTTTGAAAAGGGGAAAGAGCTGCTGGAAGCTGAGTTCCGCAGCCTCCTGACCCGCTACAGTAAGCCCGTTCCCCCCATCCTCATCCTGGATACCATCAGCGTGGACGAGGAGCTGGAGGTGCAGGAGGAGGTGGTGCTGGAACACCTTCCTGAAGCTGTACTCCAGGACATCATCTGCATCACTGGGTGGTTGGTGGAGTTTGGACGAAACCAGGGTAGGGCTGTCACTTCGTTGTTTCTTCCAGACTTTTGTTGAATGTTTTTTTATGGCTGATGTGATTCACGCGTATTAATGTGTGACCAGCACAAAAACTGATGGAAATTCATGTTGGCCTCTTGTAAAATGAGCAACCAAGATGCTCATTACAGCACTAACTGCACACATTTTAAGTTGTCGAGGCTAAATGTTGTTGGTCGCACACTCCACTCCAGTGAATATTAGTGGTGTAACGGATCACAAAACTCATGGTTCGGATCGTGTCACAGTTTAAGGGTCGTGGTTCTGATCAGTAAACAAAACAACAGAAAAAAACAAGAAGAGCGTGAAATTACTTTATTGAAAAGCTTTTAGTCATATGTTTGAGAAAACATATATAAAGTACATGAATTTAACGGCAATTACAATCAGTGTGGACAGACAATTGGTTTTGATGATGCGCGCGTGAGGTATGCAGCCGCAGTGGAAGGAGGGGGGGGGGGCCGCGGTGCACATGTGGGCTAGTGATCCATATGAATCATGGATTATCCGTGATCCGTTACACCCCTTATGAAAATCGTCTTTTTGGTGTTTTGAACAATTTCTTTTGACATTTCTCTCACAGGACCTATATAAAGAATTAACCATTGGAACTGCGTTTCTATTTCTTAATTCCAATCAGGAGCGGATAAAAAACCAGATGCTTAAAAATGCTCAGACTAATGATACAGTGACTGGAATGGGCGTGCCAGAGTCCCCCACTTCCACCCTAACCTGCTCATACTTAGGGTGCGAGACATGATGAGCGTTCAACACTCGTGCTGTAGTGAATTGAGATTCTGGCTCAAAACTTTACGACTGGATATTCATCCAATGTTGCTCTTCGGTATTTTAGCGCCCCCAATGTTAACTTGAGGTTGTAAGCTCGCACATTAGCGTGCAAACAGAGCTCTCGGTGACGGGGAGCGGAAGGGGGGTGTTGTTGATCTGTGTCAGTAGTTTCAGCTGCAAAATGAACTGTATTTCTAATGAGCTACTGCAAAAATCTGTCTTTAAAATCAAATCAAATATGTTTTTGGTTTTAGATAGAAACTTTCATTATAATGAAAAGATCACTGAGACGATTTCACGCTCATGGGTGTATGAAATGTGTTCTCGGCGGTGATCCAGCTCCTGGGGGAGCGGTGAGCTGCAGACACAGCTGTGCTCAGAAACCATTTGATGTATTATTAACTATAACTGTAACACGAACCCACCCTCCAGGTCCACGTGGGCAAGGAAAGTTTCAGCACACATTTAGAAATTTATGTTGCAAATAGTCAATTTCTTTTTCTTATTGCAGTCAGTTCTCAAGTTCACAGCTTTGTCAGGATGCTTTAGTCCAGGGGAGTCAAACTCAATCACACAAGGGCCAAAATCCAAAACACACCTTAGATCACGGGAGGAACAGGATAAACATTTATTGAACATTCTAAAACTACCTTTTTAAAACTTTGAAACCATAACTTTTTACGATAAATATGAATTAGATATATAGCATTACCTGTGATAATGCTAGTGTGAATGCTGGAAGCTGAATTTGGCTGCTGAAGATGCTGAAATTGATAGCTAAAAACACTGAGGCTGATAGCTGAAAAGGCTGACGCTAAAATATTTGCTAAGAGACAAATTAGCCTAAAAACAAAAAAAAAAATCCAGTTTAGCCAAAAAAGCTATCATTTAGCCAAAATATTCGCTAAACTTTCAAATATCCTCAGCATCCTTCTACCAATATATTCACCGTCTCTCCTCTGAACATGTCCAAACCATCTCAGTCTGGCCTCTCTGACTTTATCTCCAAAACCTCTAACATGTGCTGTCCCTCTGATGTATTCATTCCTGATCCTATCCATCCTGGTCACTCCCAAAGAGAACCTCAGCATCTTCATCTCTGCTACCTCCAGCTTTAGTCAGAGTTAAAAATGAGCTTTAACTGGCTGCTGTTTTGTGTTAAGTGTGACGCTGTGATGGCTGGCGTACAGGTCACTGTGAGATCATGCTACTTCTGGTTTAGTTAATCGATGCACGCTGTGCCTTTTGAAAGACAGACAACCTCACAGTGTAACAGTGAGACCCTTGAACCTTCTACATAGGCAGTAACCATGTGATCGACCAAGACTCATGTTAAGCCACAGAATGACTTAAATAGAGACTGACAGGTTTTTAAGAGATGGATTGTTCATGAACTGTCTTCTTTTGTTTTTGTCCTCCTCAGATTTTATGAACGTCTACTTCCAGATCCGGTCCAACCAGCTG
Source organism: Oryzias melastigma (assembly GCF_002922805.2). Taxonomy (NCBI): domain Eukaryota; kingdom Metazoa; phylum Chordata; class Actinopteri; order Beloniformes; family Adrianichthyidae; genus Oryzias; species Oryzias melastigma. The sequence continues at coordinate 23,401,771 of NC_050530.1, read as the reverse complement.
GATCGTTCCATCAAAGGCCTGAAAGAGCACTTCCGTAAGAACAGCGCCTCCTCTGGTGTCCTCTACTCGCCTGCTGTCCAAACCAAACGCAAGGACACGCCCACCAAAAAGGTTCCCAAGAGACCAGGTCAGCAGCACACCACCGTTTTTCTGTCATCGTCCGCCAACAGTCACTAAACAGAGAAGACCCTTTAAATCTACATGACACTGTCAAGTAGGATTCAGTCAGATGTGAGGGTTTGAAGGACTGCACAGTGTGAGCACTTTCCCTGCACATGGCGCTGAACTCCATCCAGCCACCTTGATTGATCCGTTTGCTCCATTCATCTCACTCCTTCACTGTCTTCTCTAACCACCCTCTTCCCTTTCATAACTCCTGTGCTGTGATGACAGTCTACATCCCAGGTAAATGCAAAGCTTTCACTGTTGTGCTCTGTGCTCATGTCCAGTGGTTGCCGTGGTTACAAGTGGTGTTGGTGCTCTGAAGCAGCAGGTCTGAATGTGGCTGCTGGTGTTCAGACCTCTAGTTTCATGGCAGCTGCAGCAGCGGTGGAAGCCGTCCTGGAAACGCTCCAACCGGAACCTCAAAGATCCTGAACAGTTTCTTATGGGCAAAATCTTATCTACATATTTTACAGTAAAAAATTGAATAAGATATTTACAAAAATGCATGATCATTTCATTGTAAAACTACTACATGACTAAACAGACCTTTGAAAAAGACCAGCAGAGTTAATCAACATTCAGCAGACTTTAATGAACATTCACATTTCAAAGTGTGTCTGTAGCGTGAAACGTGTTGAAGCTTCTACTTTACTCATTTACATCAAATTGTTTTAAGAAATGTAGGTCACGAGGTTTTGGCATTATCCAGAATTTCTGCAGAAAACATGCTTTTGATCAGGAAGTCAAAGTTCTAAACTCTCACATCAAACCAAAGCAGCTTTTTCAAAAGTTGAACTTGGGCGGAGAGTAAAAATTTGAACCTTGATTCATCTGCTCTGTTAATGAGATTTTTGATATCAAAGACACTACTCACATTTGATAAGTGTCACCTATCAAAAATGCTGTGATTCTTTTCTTTTTTCCTTTTTTCATTTCAGTTTGAGATGAGTAAACCCAAGATAAGAAAGAGCTGTAGTAGTTACACATTTTCTGGTTTAAGTCATTTCAGTTCTAGGAAAATCAAGACTTTAATTCTTTCAAACTATTTTTTTTGATTAATGATACTAAAGAAAATGTTATAGATTTGTGTTGTATTGATGAAGCGATTGTGGTTGATTGAAGTCACCAACAGAAGAAACAGAGTTAGTATAAAGCTTCTGCTGCTGTGAAACTAAAGGCTGTGGAGCTTCACTGTGTGTGCAGAAGAGTTGTGTAGAACCACCGTGCGCTGCCGCAGGTTTGTGCTAGCAGAGGAAATCTTCAGTAATGCTAACGGTCTGCTTTTGCTTTGTTTAAATAAGCAAACTCGTGGTTGGATTCACTGGAGGGCTCAGCTGGAGTCGGCATTGATAGATTTTAGTCATAACTTCCGTTGTGAGTCTGTATAGCAGCTGGTGCTGAGCACTTCACTCAGCCTGAGTCACTAATGCCGTGCTGGAGCCTCAAAACCCACAACGGCAGCATAACACAACAGACATCTACCCAGAGCTTCTTTAAAGTCCCACTTCTGCTGTGAAAGCGTTCCCAGCCGTCTTTTAATTATGATGATGCAGTTTTTAGCAAACATCAAAAACATATTTTCTAGGACATAGTTTCTGCAGAGCAGCAGGAGTTCATTAGAAATTCACCTGATCCCTCATGATTTAAATAAATAAATATTCAGAAACACAGACTGATCTTAAATTATTTTATCATGTCCTCCACTATGACAAAAATGCTACAAGAACATGTTAAAAACACAGTTTTCATTGGAGTAGGTCTTTCAAGGGGCCCTGCCATGATATTTTTAAGCTTTTCAGAGTGAACTGTATCCATATATATGATCATATATTAGTTCTGGAACTCTAAAAAACAAATTATTTATGAAATATTTGTAATTTTTCGTAAGTTTTTTTCCTACCCGGAAGTAAAACGACTCGATTCCTGAAGCTCCGCCTGCCGCTGCGTGCTGCTGCTCCAAACTTCTTCAAAGATGGATGCACATACTATATCTGCCTTTCGTAGGCCCGGTCATTGACACACTGGTTCACAACACAAATACACGCGGCTTCTGCGCAACACTAGCCGTTCGGGCAGGGGGGGTCTTAAAGGAGCCCCGCCTCTAAGGTAACAAACACCTGTTTGAGCTGGAATTTATTGAAGACAGGACACAACTAGAAGATATAGGGTATTCTGTATCTAAAATGAAAGTTTTATGCTTGTCTCTACTAGCTCAGTGGAGAAATTGAGTGTTTGTGTTGGACTGGGGGGGGCTGAGACTCTTCCTGAAAGGGGCGGTCTCACTCTGTGACATCAGCATGTGAGGACCGGTTCGTTTTCGTTTTCAGCACAGGTTTTTAGATGATTACCCAGAAATGCATGATCAGATCAAAATGCCGCTTTGGGGTTCTTGACAGAGAGGAATGAACAGTAGAATACACTTAAAAGCTCAAAAAGTAGAATTTTCATGATATTGCCCCTTTAAGTCTTTATGAAAACATCAGAAGAATGACCTCATATGTTTCCAGATTAACAGCAGACAGTCTTCATTGTCTTCTTGTCCTGACTTCTGCTTCGTTTTTGTCACGCAGTTGTTATGGAAGCTTCTGGACCAGTTTCTGTGCAGACGTGTTTTGCTGGTATTGTACCAGTAAAATAATGAGAGGCTGTCATTTTTTGGTTGTGCAGCGATTCTCTGGCTTCTCTGAATCACTGCAGGTTAAATGTTTTTGGGAAAGGCCTCCTGACTCCTCAGTGAAGTGTTAGCCTGTCGGCTGTAGTACAAAGAGAAGATGTAGTTGCTGACTCTTTGTCAAGTTGCCCATGTTGGTTATCATTGGCTGCATGTGTGGTAAAGCCAGTGTCTGCTGCTAACATGCGGAGCTTTGTCATTTGCATTTCTTTACTTTGTTAAGGTAAGAAAATTCAATGAGCGCACCTCTAAATGTGCCACTTGCCTACTAACCCACCAATGAGCTGAGGCTGTGTCATGTTGTAATGTTTGCCGGATATAATCTGAATATCATCTGCTGATGTTCCTGGTAATTGTATGAACTGTGACCTAACCTGTGTGTTTTCTTACATGGCCCTGGGACTGTGTTTCTGCACAGCCGTCCTGTAGTGCTACTGTTTGGTTGACTGGTTGTGGTGCTAGGTGTTGCTCTCACTCCCCCACCCATAAATAAACTCTGCTGGCTGCCTGATTGGTGGAGGGATGTGGTGTCTGCCTTTCATCACCTGTTTCCTAGATCTGCTTTTTCTTCTTCCTCTTCCTTCTTGTGTTTCTTGGTTGTCTGGACCTTGCTGGCCCCACTCCCCTCCTCTGGACTCTTTCTCTGTGTTTATGGGACCAGGGACCATTCGCAAGGCTCAGAACCTTCTGAAACAGTACTCACAGCATGGGCTGGATGGGAAAAAGGGGGGTTCTAACCTCACTCCTTTGGAAGGTAAAGCACCTTGGTCTTCTCTGTCTCTTTCTTTCCAGCTGGTTTAGTCAAACACAAAGTCCCAACAGCCAGTCACAGCAGCTTTTAGACTGCACAGCTTCAAATCGTTGGACATTTGATGGACACCGCTAACATCCATACAGATGAACAAGAAGGATTTGTCAAAAGGTTCTAAAAAAATCAGAGTTTGGTCTGTGATGTTCTTCATTGAAACACTTCTACTGCTACAGACAGAATGTTAAACAGAGTCTAGGAAATCACATTGTTTGGTATTTAAAGAATTTATTTGTATAAAATATGTATTCAGTCAGTAACAAAAGCTTGCCTCAGTACTTTGTAATGTAAACCAGTTTCAGTGACAGAGGTCAAAGGTTACCTGTAGATCTTTACGTAGACACTCCTTACTTTCCTGGGTGATATGTTCATGTCATTTTCATGCTGGAAGATCCAGACATGTTTCATGGAAGGCATGGAAGTGCAATAATGTTGTTATTATTATTTACTTTTTCCTATGTGCAGTACATGTATATCTTCCTACGGTTGTCCCTTAAATTGTCTTCTTTATTCTGGAGAGCACCAAGATTTTTCGTTGTATCACAAGCTCCTTGTGCAACAATGACAATAAAAAAAGATTCTGATTCATCCTCAACGCTCTCACTGACCGAAGGAGGTTTTTGAGCAAACTCCCCATACACGACTCCATTCATATTTTGCTTCAAGTGGATCAGTCGGGTCTTTGACCTGCTCCCCCCTGTAGTTCTGGGCTCTTTACAATCTTATTGCTGGTGTCCTTTGAAAGCTCTTTGGTATTGGTGGAGAGGTCAAAGTCTGACTGCCTAAAGTTGTGGACAGGTGTCTTTTATACAGATAAGCAGTTCAGACAGGGTACATTTATACAGACAAGTGGAACTGATCTGTGTTACTTGTTTGTAGATAAATACTTTTATTCTGCACCATTAAACAAAATTCTTTAAATTCTTTTAAAATCAAACAATGTGATTTCCTGGAGTATTTTTTATGTTCTGTTTCTCACAGGTGAAGTGTTTCTATGATGAACATCTTGATAAACACAGACCAAGCTCAAATTTTTAAGTGGGACAACTTGAGGAATCTGCGACTGACAGATACTTTTTTTGCTTCACTAAATCTAAGCAAAAATTTGTCTCCAAGCAATTTTAAAGCAAAGCTCACTTGAGGTTTTTTGGCCCTGCTAAATTACATATTTACCTTTCTTTATTGTAGTAAAATTAGAATTCCTAAATTTGACTTTGATTCTGAATTTAATTTGTGAAGAACTGCAAAATAAAATCATCGTATTTATACTAACAATTTTAAGTTAAATTATTCAAATATAATTTAGTCTCCACTCCGTCCCTTGCCCCCATAGAAACATATGTCTCAGATAACATTACAGATGAATGATGGTATCCTACCAGTGATTAAATTAATAGGTTTAATATAGTGAAGATAAGGTAAAAAGTGGCTCGAGCTCCCTCATGTAACCCCTTTAACTAATTACAAAAAAGTTTTATTTTTATATTGGTTAATTCACACATCAGTTCATGCAAACTTGTATATCGCCAACTATTCATTTTAAACAAAGTCTCTTGGAAGTTAGCATAGATTTTCAAATCAATATGGGTCGTTGAGTTATCAGGCAAATTAATTCATTGTCTGTTTCAACTTCCATCCAACTAAATAATTGGTGTCAGAAGTGGGATTTTCCGGTACCCATTTTCCTGTCAAAAGCTGCAATAAATCCAAAGCTGTTGGGACATTTGAAGCTGTTTTTGTCCCACAGTTTGACATGCAGACTGGTTCAGAACCAGTCTATATTTCACTCATCTTGGGGGAGTATGCCCTGCTTTTTCTCTGTGGTGCTTGGTGGTGGTCGGTTCAGCTGCTCCAGGGTCAGTTTTGTCCCCTCTCCCCTCTTAGCCTAGTCTTGACCTCGTTTTGACTAGTCTCCCTGCTGCCCGCCCCACCCACCAGGTTACGATCATGACCCACGGGTCAAACACATCTCTGACGCCCTGACTGAGAAGCATGGTGCTGCCTCAGGTGAGTGAATTACAGAAGATGAGGTTGATCAGAACGACAACCTCGGCCCAGCTTGTTCTTTTACCAATCAAGTGCTTATAAATTGAGGGGTTAAACTCTGGGCTGTAGTCAGCAGCTGAAAATCAGTTTTTGTTTAGATCCTTGTCTTGTAGCTGACACTTGTGTTTTGTTGGCTGACAGTAGCTCTCGTTATGCAACTCTTAGGGAAAGACGATGTTCTTGACATTGAGATCGACTCCTACATCCACTGTATCAGCGCCTTTGTGAAGCTGGCTCAGAGCGAGTACGCCCTGCTGACGGAGATCATCCCCGAACACCACCAGAAGAAGACCTTTGACTCCCTCATTCAGGTCAGAGGAGTCCAAACTGATTATTTTCCAGATGTAGAAAGATTTTGGTTTTAGGTTTCACGAGTTGGTCATCTGGTGATGGTTTCACTACAATCTGCAGAAATGAGACATCACAGTTGAGGAACAAAATTGTCTGAGTTATCCAAACCCAAAATAACAAACAAAAGCAAAGAAAGCAACCCCATCACATTTTTAACCTGTCTGCTCTTTCTCTTCTGACTCCTGACATCAACAAGACACGTTTCAACATCCAGTTTGTTCAGCTTGAGGGCGTTCTCTCTTTGTTGATTGTGTTTCCAGTAGATGAGATCTTACCATCAAAAACCCTTCAGTCACTCTAACCATTTTTCTTCTTCATGTCTTGAATCAAACATTTCTAGATCAGATGTCATCTGTTTACTGGATCTAAGGGGATAACATCTCTCAAAAATCTGGGTGTTTATTCATTTGTATTAGCTGTACCATAGATGGTCCTAGAAAAGACTGAATGACTTCAATGATTAAAAACAGGATATTGGCCCCAAACCACATTCTGTCTGCAGGGTCAGTTTCATCATGTCTGTCCACAGGAAGCACTGGACAACCTCATGCTGGAAGGAGACAACATCGTGTCTGCAGCTCGCAGGGCCATCATGCGCCACGACTACTCTGCAGTGCTCACCATCTTCCCCATCCTCAGACATCTGAAGATGAATAAGTCTGACTTTGACTCCACACTTCAGGTGGGGTCTGTGCCGTCTCAGTGCTGGAGTTAGCTGGATTTAGGGTTTTTAGGGATTGTACTTTATTTGACATGCAGGGAACAGCAGCGAGCACCAAGAACAAACTGCCAACGCTCATCACATCCATGGAGACGATTGGAGCCAAAGCACTGGAAGAGTTTGCAGACAGCATTAAGGCACGAGGCTTCACTCCAACCATTCCTTGTCTGTTGGTTTCTGGTCATTTACTGTGTTTTCTCTCCACCACCCACAGAATGATCCTGACAAAGAGTACAACATGCCCAAAGATGGAACAGTGCATGAGCTCACCAGCAATGTAAGATCTGTTGGTTCTCTGTACCTTCTCTTTGCTTATTTCACATGTCAAAGATATTTAAGGTTTAGGTTGATTTTATCTGGAATAATATTCCTGCCTTTTGTATTATTCATGTTTATGTTAAAAAGTTACTGTTCTAAAGTTTAAAAAACTTGCATTCTGGTAGCTTTTTGGACTATTTTTGCATTTACTAAAACATATTTAGGCTATTTTGGAGTTTAGCTAATATTTCAGCTGCTTGCTAGCTGTTATGGCTAATTTAGTCTTTTTTATTAGTTTTTTAGGCTGTTTTGGAGTTAGGCTTATATTTACATCCTAGATGTTTTGGATTATGTTTGTTTCTGCTTTTTGGGCTGTTTTGAAGTTTAGGTATTTTATTAGCCACATGCTAGCTGTTTTTGCCAACCCAAGTTTTTTTTTTTTTTTTTTAGGATAATTTGGCATTTAGCTAATATTTTAGCTGGCTATCAGCTTCAGCATTTTTAGCTATCATCTTCAGCTTCTTTCACTATCAGCACTAGCATCTTCAGTGGCCAAATTCAGCTTACAGCATTTATACTAGCATTATCACAGGTAATGCTATATATCTAGATCATAATTGTCTTAAAAAGTTACAGTTTTAAAGTTTTAAAAATGTAGTTTTAGAGTGTTTAATAAATGTTTTTCCTCTTTGGCCCTCGATCTAAGATGTGTTTTGGATTTTGGCCCCTTGTGTGATTGAGTTTGACACCCCTGGCTTATTTGGTTTATCTGAGTTTTTTGTCTTTGCTCAGGCAATTCTGTTCCTGCAACAGCTGCTAGACTTCCACGAGACGGCAGGAGCCATGCTGGCCTCTCAAGGTTTGCCTTCCTTTGTGGAGCTCTGGAGCTCTCCAACCATCAGTCTGTCTGAAACCTCTAAACACATTTCAAAATTCTGAAATGTGAAGCTTAGGAGATATTTATATATATATATATATATATATATATCACTTCGAAACATTTCAACTCAAGATATTCTTACATTTAAAAATACTCAAAATTTTCATATAAAGAAAACAAAGTGCATTGCATCTTGGAAAAAAAGGGCTTTTAAAAGAAAGCAAGACATATCAGTTCTTTCAGTGTTCCTCGCTGCTATAACCTCATCTCTCTGGGGACAGACGGAGCAGCGTCTTTCTCCTGCCAATGCAGGACAGGCCACCAATGCTTTTATGGAGCTCTTCAAAATAAGAAAAAATAAAAAATCTCTCAACATCATCCCAGTCTTCCATGAAGTAGCGATAAGGTCTTGTCGAGAAAAACTTTTGACAGCAGCTCCTCCCACATGCGGCGAGTGTCACGTTTTTGAACACACCTTTGAACAAGCGTTCAGCAGTGAGTTTGACACATCTAAACAAAGCTGGCAGACACAAATTTGAAGCCCGCATCACATTTATTCTGAACACTTCGAGCCATCCTCTTTATAGAGGAACAGAAAAGCAAAGTACTCTCACTTAAATGACGCTTGTGGGTGGGGGGGTCTGCAGTACACGTGTGTTCCAAACCATGAATACTGATCTGGACGGATCACGGATCAGCCATGATCCATTGCACCCCTAAAGTCCAGAAGATCCTGCCACTCTAACAGCTCCCTCGTTTTAGCAAACAGTTCCCCCGCGTGCATGCAGCAGATTCAGATAAACTGTCCGAGTCATGGTCCCACAGATGAGGGCTCTGAGGTTCCCCCGCTCAGGCTGTCCCTGAGCATCACTTCCCGATATCCCCTCATCCGAGTTTTCCCTGTTAGCTCGTCCTCAGCTCCCTGACTCAGATGTGATCTAAAGCCTGACTTTCCTCCTGCATGCTTTCACCTGTAAGACTTCCCTCCTGCTGCCTCGTCTTAATCTCTTCATTTTCCCTTCGTCGTCTGGTAACTGTTGGCCTACTCTGGAATAACAAATCTCTTTTAACCCTTTTGCACTTGTGCCTCTTTCTCTGTCTCTTCTCTGTTGCTTTGCCTGGGTCGTTTTAGTGCTGGGGGACACTTACAATATACCTTTAGACCCCCGAGGTAAGCCTGAGTCTGGATGTGGACCCCATGCGTCCTGACCTGTCTGTGAAGTTTCCTTGAAGCTCGTCTGTAGTTGATTGTTCACAGATGTGCATGTTTGCATCGGTGATTCAGGATGAACTTTTGAGATGTCGTGTGTTTGTTTCCAGAGAGTTCATCTGCGACCAACTATTCCTCCGACTTCAACAAACGCCTCCTGAGCTCTTATATCTGTGAGTTCTAACTGACCCCATCGCGCTGAGTTGAGCTGCTCTTTAAACCGCTCATCATTCTCTGTCTTCCTTCAGGTAAAGTTTTGGGAAACCTTCAGCTAAACCTGCTCAGTAAATCCAAAGTTTACGAAGATTCAGCCCTGAGTGCCATTTTCCTTCACAACAACTACAACTACATCCTCAAGTCTCTGGAGAAGTCTGTGTCTGTTCTACAGTCCAATCACTACAGCCTTTTCCTTTTCCTTCATCCGTGGAATCTGTCACCAACATGCAGGTCCGAGCTGATCCAGCTGGTCACCGTGACTCAGAAGAGAGCCGAGGCCTCCTACAAAGAGCTGATACAACAGCAGATTGAGTTCTACCAGCGCAGGTAAATTCAAAGCTCACCTGATGTCAAGATTTCAGTGTCCTGCTGGCTCTGAACCAACATGTCCGTCTGCTGCAGCTGGCTGAAAGTCACAGAGCACCTGACGGACCGCAACATGCCCGTCCTGCAGCCTGGCATGAAGGTCAGAAACCACTGCTGACAGGATCTTAAACGCAGCACTGAGGCACTTAGCTTGAGGCAGTTCAGCTGACACAGCAGAAACAAGTGAACCTGATGAAAGGTCCAATGTTTCCTGGTTGCTGAAGGTGAATTTACTACAGGGACAATTTACCCGAATAGTCTACTTTGTTTTGGTAGGTGTAAAGGTTTAACTCTTCTTAGTGGTGGGGGTGGGAAGGGGTGGGGGGGATGTCTGGATCTCCCTCAATCACACTGAACTTGACTGGATGACGTTATCTGCTCTCCTGTCCTAGTGTGCCGAAGCTTGGAGTCATTTGGGCAGCAGGGAGACTAGACTAGTCAGTCAGGTCATAACTCGGCAGAGAGGGGTAGGGGGTAGAGGGGGGTCATGATGTGGACGAGTCTTTGAACTGCCACATATATCAGACATCTACAACTGGCTTTTTTATCCTCCTGAAATCAGAAGATCCCATCTCAGAGGGACAGGAGTCGGCTCTGAGATTAGACTGCTGTGAGGCTTCATTATCAGCTGGTGATCCAAAACACTGCAGCCGTAGTTCTGATGGAGATGAGTGGAGATCAGTCATTCATCGTTCGCTTCCCTCCGTTGGCTTTTTCCTAATAGTAGATCAGAGTTCAAATGGTTTGACTGACATCCAGAACTTGTATCACAGTTCTATGTTTTTCAAATACAGTACTTGGTACTTCGTTTGGTGGATAACTATTTTTTTTCTAAACTTTCCAAACTGGGATGTAGATCCAACCAGTCCCAGAAGCATTATGTATTGTATGTAGCTTTAAGCTTCAAACAATTAGTTTTTCTTGTATTTGGCAGTGATTTGGGACAGGGACATTGTACCTCATCACTCCAAATGTGAGTGACTGCGTAGGACAAAGTAACTTTTGGGTGTCCCCAATTATACGTAAGGTGTAGCTCTAATAACATTAAAAATGCTACTTCCAAGGTTTTCACATATTAAAAATAAAGAAATAAACTAGATGTATTTAGGATCCACATACGTTTATTTTAGCAGTGAAGTTAAACTTCAATGAGAAATTTCTCTTTAGAAACTAGTTCCCAGTGGTTACATGAGGAACTGAAGCAGATGTTTTGTGCTGTACTATATAACACTTTAGGACGAGATTTACTTCAATTGAACTGTGCTAAACAAGTTTGGTTCAGGCTCAAAAGTTTAATATGAAACTAAACCCAGATCTTTGTTGTTTTGTGAAGACTCATCATGTAAACTATGAACCCTTCAATGTTTTCTCCTCCTTCAGCTGAAAGATAAAGAGCGGCAAGTGATTAAAGATAAGTTCAAGGTAAGGTATTTAAAGCAGCGCTGAACAAAAGGAGCTTTGAGCTGAAGCTCTGACCAGAGTGTCTCTTAGGGTTTCAATGACGGTTTGGAGGAGCTGTGTAAGATCCAGAAGGGTTGGGCCATCCCAGACAAAGATCAGCGAGACTTCATCCGCCAAGCTCAGAAGAGAGTGGTGTCTGAAGCTTACCGAGCCTTCCTGCAGAGGTGAGGGACACGGCACAGCTACAGCCTGAGTGTTGTGCTGCGTTCACACCAGGCTTGTGTGGCGTGATCAAGAACGCTTTGAACATGGGTTCTTGAACGTGCTTTTAGCACGTGATGTTCACACAGGACTTTTTTATTTTCTACCTAATTCCAGAGCATACACTCACAGTTGGAAGAGGCTGGTGTGAAATGTCAAAGCAGTGCAAATCTCATGAATCTGGCTGCAGATGTTTTCTTTCACAGATTTATTCCCATATATGACAACCTTCGTGTCATACAATTACAGCCGGTCACAAACCACAATTATTAATTTATCCTCCATAATCACTTTTCAAACAGCTGGTACTTCTGTGTTTTGAAATACGTCACTACTAGTCTCTGACTGCTCAAAGTTGAACCAGTTTAACTTTCAACATACATTCAACAACTGAAAACCTGTGCACGTTGACATGGACTTTTCAGTGTCCGTTTCCGATGTGGAGGCAGCATCCTTCTTCAGTTCTTCTGCTCCATCATATTTGATTTAAAACTGTAAAGGAAAAAGCTTGATTGTGATCCAACAATATAATACTGTATGTAAGTCACAGCTGCTCTTCCCATGAACTCTTTTCCAGATGTACCAACATTTCATTCACCAAGAACCCTGAGAAGTACCACAAGTACCGACCAGAAGAGGTGGAGGAGATGATCGAGAAGCTGTTCGACACTTCTGCCTGAGATGACTCAGAATACTCGTCTTTGATGAGGCTCAAAGCTGCATTCATCACACAAAGTTTATGTATTTTAATCTGATAAATAAACTAGAATTTCACTTTGACTCGTTGATGAAGATTTTCAGCAGACATGCCAAAACATGGGCTTTTAGAATCTCTCAAATAGGCAACAAATAGATTTGAATGTACATTATTGACTGTAGCATGTACAGTTAAACAAGTGCTGTTCAGTCTCCGATTCCTCAGGTTGTCCCTCTGAAATAGCTAAGTTGTGTCTGTGATGTTGATCATAGAAACACTAACTGGGAGAGACAAAATGGGGGGGGTTCCAGAAAGTCATACTGTTTGATTTTTAAACCGGCCAATCAGGAGTCAGCTTTAAACCGACCAATCAGGGCTAAGCTTTAAACCAGTTATTCTTAACCATGAGGCCGTGGCCCAATCTTGGTCTCTGAGCGCCCCCTAGTGGCCCCCGAAAAAATTGTCCTGAACCTGTGGGCCGCGAGGACTGCGGGACCTGAATGCAGTTTCGCCCCCTTTGGTGGAAGTTATATTTATTTAAAATTTTTATAAGATCTTTTTAAAGCTGCTGTTATAAGTTGGACGTCATTGTTTCGTACTGATCAATTGAAATTAATATTTTAATTTAATAAAAGTTGGACGATGAAATTTGATCTGACGACTGCAAGGCAGAGCCAAGCGCCGCGGTGGAGAGGTAGAGCGAATCGAAGCTGTCTGCTATTACAAATCCCAGATGGAGGAAACAGATTATTATTTTATTATGTTACGGGGTCCGACACGAGTTTACTACAACAACTACCATTGTCAAAGAATCGCGGAAACTCAGCATTTCTCCGCAAAAGTCCCGCCTACCGCTGTAATGAGAGACGAGCAGCAGAGTTGACAGACACGCCCCCTCCTGTGTGCAGACCTGAAATCCAGCTGGATCAGACTTGTCACCAGGGGTGAAAGTAAGCCGGAACGCTCCGGTTCCGGTAAAAGAGGTGGAGGCGGAGCACCGCTCCGGCGGGAGAGATCAGCTGAGCGGCCGGTTTTCACCGTATCACACATGACAGTGGCGCCTCCAGAAATTCTTCCTGGGGGTGGCCGCTGGGGGGCCACTTTAAATTTTGGGGTGGCACACCAAAACATGACCTATATTTTCTGAAGTCATTCTACTAAACAACCTGTAGAAAAATATCAGAACATATCAGCTGATATACTTTGATCTGTTGTGTCTATATTTCATGTTAGTAATGTGCATAGACCAATAAAAGTACAGTTAACATTTTGAGTTGCACAAAAATGTTGTTTTATTCTCCAATTAGACAGGAATCACCATGGACTGTGATGGTTGCAGACGATTTTGTGATTTTTACTGAGAGCAGCCATGAAACAGTGGGACTG
>NC_050530.1:23372209-23388087 GCF_002922805.2 Oryzias melastigma | reverse complement strand
TTTACTATCTAAAGCATAATTTAATTCAGGTTTGAACTGTCTAGGTACAGTAGTTTTCGAACAGGACCTGTTTTTAGGTGGTCTGAGTGCAAAAAATGCGATACAAATCATCCTATTTCACATTTTCACAAATCAGCAAAAGCTTTCACAAATCAGAAACTATGCTTAATTTATTCTTTACTATCTAAAGCATAATTTAATTCAGGTTTGAACTGTCTAGGTGCAGTAGTTTCTGAACAGGACCTGTTTTTAGGTGGTCTGAGTTCGAAAAATACAGTGGAAGGCTCTCGCGAATCGGAAGCTGTGAATCGGAAGCCAACTTCAGCGTCATGAGAGGACTCAGAATTTACCGGTTTCAGTAAACACCTGGTCTTGGTGTGATTATGCTCCTTGAATATTAAGATATTTTTGAGTTGGTTCGGAGTCCGCTGATGCCAGTTCTCAATGGAGGCTCGCTGTGTGTGCCTGCGCCTGCACACCCGTGCCTGTGTGTGCAGGCGTAACGGCTGGTGTGCTCCTCATCTCCTCTCCCCTCCTGGGGAATTATCCAGCACCTTCTGATGGTTTAGGGATGAAATGCATAACAGATGCAAGCACAGCTTATAGTGACAAGAGGGTTGGCCGTGGGGTGGCCACTGGGGTGGGCACGTGTCAGCCAAGGGTGGCCACGGCCACCCCCTGCTGGCGCCACTGTACTGAATGCACCCTCAGTGCTCCCCTTGCTTTAGGTAATGGAAATCTTGTAAACTTTGTTTTAAATCAAATATATTGATATATTTTTTATAAAATGCTCAGCACTTTCCAGTCTTTATTTTTATCATTTGTTATTTAAGATCTGGCTGTGAACTGTTTGGAAGCTCAATTATTTTCTGCCCTTGACTTAGTTTTCTTTTAATTTAGTTATATCATAATTTACACTTTCTGTTCGATATATTGAAACCATGAAAATCACCAGAAATGTTAGCTGTCTGCCTGACATCAACCTGAACCAACATTTCAGTATTTTATTCAAACATTTGGCCACCAAAAGTTGACATTTGAAGGATTTTGCTTTGGGAAAGACAAGTATTCTGGTAGAAAAATACGAAGACATTAGAAAACAATTTAAATGTGTTTAAACCCTAACAGTCTTTGTAAAGCTGAAATGTATTTTTTCATCGAGCATAAACCCAGATCAGATGCTTTCTGAGAAACTCCTCTTCACCTGTTTGCCAGCAGATGGCGACAGCTGCCTGACCACGCAGCGGCGCTTCATACAGCTGCTGCAGAGGCCTCATCTTGGATGCTGTGTCGGAGGAGCTGCAGATGGTGCTCCTTGTTTACTCCAATCTCAGCATCCACACACGCAGCAGCCGGCGCTCTTTAAGCTCTTGTGATGCATTAAGTCATTTGGGATTTCCGTGCGTCCGGCCTGCTGGGCAGTGATAAAACTTAGAAACTAACAAACGGGCCTCGCCTTCGCACGACGCCCTCCTGAGAGTGTTTAGTCAAATCCAATGACGATTTAAGAATGATGCTAGATTAAGGGCGAGGGATGTTTTGCAGCTGCTGCAGCATCGCGTGCCTCGCACATAATTCATCAGTGTGTGATTGTAAAACTGGGATCCACTGGAAACTCACTTTTTGTGACTCTCCTGGCTCGTCAGCTGCTGTTGCAGAGTGCAACGCTGCAAGTTGGTACTTGTCATGTTTGACATTGCCTTGGTGCTGGAGATGATATCAGTGGCGTATGCTAAGTGGTGTGGTAGAGCAGGACGGATGAGAACGGCCTGCCGGCTCAGACTGTTTAACGGGTTGTTGCAGAGCACTCATGGAAATGCTAGGATGTGTCTCTCAATAAATCATTAGTTTGTGAGGACAGCAACAGGTGGAGGCAATGGGCTTTGACCAACATTGAACAACAGTGACCGACTGAATGCACCATTACCTGTAATTCCCTCTTGGAAGTTGCTGTGTCATCAGAGAGAAATCCAGGTTTGATGTTCCGATTTGCGGAGTGGAGTATGACAATATGAACAAGTGTTGTGTGTTTCCTGATGGTCACACACATCATGACTCTTCACTGAGTACAACTCAACACACAAGTGTCGAAAGCAGTTGTAAGGCAGTGAATGGAAGATCGACGACCCCCAAACATCTGCACCTTCAAACGCCACTGCCCTGCGTTCATCCACATGAGCGACCACAGCACTGATCCTGCTCACAGCTGCTTTACAGCAATTAAAAGCACTCAGACACACAGCGCCTGCCACCCCTCGCTGATTGTCCGAATCGCTTTTATTATAGTAATGTGTCCATTCAATGATGTCAGCTCTTTGGAAAAGAGGCTTAAGGAGTGTTTCATTATAAATCTGTACCATTAAAACTTGCTGGCTGGTTCTGGCTTTTGGCTCCCACGTCCCTGTTCCAAGTTTTATGAAGCTGGTTATGATCTTGAATAGATGCAGGAAACCAAGGTGGAGAAATTCGGTCTGGGAGGCAATGCCATGACCTCACGAATAAAAGCAAGTGCTGGTGATTGTGCGGCTGTTCACACCATCGCATAAGCCACTCCTCAGGGGTTTGTACTTAAAGACTTTATTTGGTAGTACAGCAAAGCAACATGAACAGTATATGTGTTTTATATGTTGGCTTCAGCACAGCTGCTTTAGCATTTATTTAAGCTGTAGAAATTTTTTTCTATTTTCTTTGTATAATCAAAGTTTTTGATAACATTATGTTTCCATATATAACAGTGAACATACAGCATTCCAGTTTACATTCTTCCCTCTGTTTCTGAGCCTAATGTTTAACAGAGGATGCCTGTACCTCATAACAGTAGGATTACAGAAAAAAAGGAAAATTAAGTTAGAACTTCTAACAAACTAAACATCACCAAACACCTCTTGTTCGGATATTTCACTCAAAAACGTGATTCCTGAAAACTGTCCATATCCTCACTTACCCTCACTAATCTTCTTCTTTTCCTTTCGGCTTTTCCCTTCAGGGGTCGCCACAGCGAATCAGTTTCCTCCATCTAAGCCTGTCTTCAGCATCCTCCACTCTAACACCAGCCACCTTCATGTCTTCATTCACTGCATCCATAAACCTCCTCTTTGGTCTTCCTCTAGACCTCTTTCCTGGCAGCTCTAGACTCAGCATCCTTCTACCAATATATTCACTGTCTCTCCTCTGAACATGTCCAAACCATCTCAGTCTGGCCTCTCTGACTTTATCTCCAAAACCTCTAACATGTGCTGTCCCTCTGATGTATTCATTCCTGATCCTATCCATCCTGGTCACTCCCAAAGAGAACCTCAGCATCTTCATCTCTGCTACCTCCAGCTCTGCTTCCTGTCTTTTCTTCAGTCCCACTGTTTCTAGTCCAAACAACATGGCTGGTCTCACCACAGTCTTGTACACCTTTCCTTTCATTTGTGCTGAAACTCTTCTGTCACACATCACACCTGACACTTTTCTCCACCCATTCCAACCTGCTTGCACTCTCCTCTTCACTTCTTTTCCACACTCTCCATTACTCTGTACTGTTGACCCTAAATACTTAAACTCCTCCACCTTCTTTATCTCTTCTCCCTGTAACCTCACTCTTCCACTCTGGTTCCTCTCATTCACACACATGTACTCTGTCTTACTGCGGCTAACCTTCATTCCTCTCCTTTCCAGGGCAAACCTCCACCTCTCTAACTCCACCTCCACCTGTTCCCTGCTCTCACTACAAATCACAATATCATCTGCAAACATCATAGTCCATGGTGATTCCTGTCTAACCTCATCCGTCAGTCTGTCCATCACCATTGCAAACAGGAAGGGGCTCAGAGCTGATCCCTGATGTAATCCCACCTCCACCTTGAACTCCTCTGTCACCCCTACAGCACACCTCACCACTGTCTTACAGCCCTCATACATGTCCTGCACTGCTCGGACATACTTCTCTGTCACTCCAGACTTCCTCATACAATACCATAGTTCCTCTCTGGGCACTCTGTCATAAGCTTTCTCCAGATCTACAAAGACACAGTGGAGCTCTCTCTGACCTTCTCTGTACTTCTCTATCAACATCCTCAAAGCAAATGTTGCATCTGTAGTGCTCTTTCTTGGCATGAAACCATACTGCTGCTCACAAATGTTCACTTCTGCTCTTAGTCTGGCTTCCACTACTCTTTCCCACACCTTCATTGTATGGCTCATCAGCTTTATTCCCCTGTAGTTACCACAACTCTGCACATCTCCCTTATTCTTATTCTTACCCTCACTAATAAGTTCTAGTATGATGCAACTTTGAGAATACTTGTTTTATTTTATTATTATCATATTTTATAATGTTCTGTTGTGTGGGTTTCAAGAAAGAGCTTAATTTTCGCACAATAAAACCTCACATTAGGAAGAATCCTGATGGTGGATGCAGCCATCATCAGGATTCTAAGGCTGAGTGTGGATCACGGTCTCATGTCAGTGAAAACACACCTCCATTTCAATCCCCTTTCTACCTTCATTACTAACATTTTAAACGTTAGGAATTTTACAAAAGCCCTTCCACTACATGAATCAAACCGCAAAAGTAAAAATCATTTCACTATCAGACTTTTATTATTTTTTGTGAAGTGGGATTGTTTTAGATGAAATTAAATAAAGACTGATTTTGTTCTAAGAACATCCTAGATCAGTGTTTCCCAACCCTGGTCCTCAGGGCACACTGTCCGGCATTTTTTTGATCCAACCCTGCTCAAACACACCTGCCTTTGATGACCGTCATTGTCAGGCTTCTGCTGAGCCTGATGATGAGCTGAATCAGGTGTGCATAAGCAGGCCAACATGGAAAACATGCAGGGCAGTGTGCCCCGAGGACCAGGCTGGTCTAGAGTACCAATCTGACTCCAGTTACTTCCCATTTCTATTTTCTAGTTTCTATTTTACAAAGAATGAATATCAAGACACTTTGAGAATGTTTAGATGTCACAGGAAGCTTATGAAATTTCTTTTAACATGCTCTTGCAAAATAAAACCGGTGTTCCTGTTTCTAACAAAGGCACTGGAAAGGAGGATCACCTTTAATTCTGCAAACATAGTTCTTAAAGGCTTGAGTTTTGAGTAGCTAACTGTTGTTTGCGTTTTGTTTTTCCTGCAAAATTTCCATCCTGGGAAGAAGGATGAGTCAAATTAGCGGCAGAGAAAGTAAATATTTGACCTTTTCCTCCCACAGGAATGTTCTTCTCGGTTATGTATTGCAAAGGCCACAAAATATGAATCCAAACACTCTTGAAGCTGAAAGGTGTTGTTCTTCACAGGCATGCAAACAGAATCATTTATTGGAGGTTAGCCAAGAAAGAAAATCGTTCTTGCTCAGCTGGGCTGCTGAGATGACGTAAGAGCGTCTGCAGGAGAAGTCAAAGGTCAGAAAGTCAAAGCCTGCAGGTGCTTCTGCAGACAGAGGGAGGAAGAGGAAGCAGAGAATGCTGTGAGAGACCACAATCACGCAAGCTGCGTGTGGTTTCCAGACTCCTGCCAAGACCTCTCACTTTCTGCATCCCAGACTTTCTCCCTGAGTTATCCAATCCTCCTGTCATCTTCACTGGCTGTCCGCCCCACTCCCACTCTCGACCGCACACAAATGGTTTGAATAAGAAGTCTGCATGACTGGGCTGCGGCTTCAGACAAAATCCTGAAGAGTGATAGTTTACTTAGCCTAAATAGCTCCGATTAGACAAATTGAAACATTGTTGTTATGCGGTGGAAACTCAAGGTCCCGTTGGCCGAGTGGACTCACCCCGTTCCGGAAAAAGCTGTGCGGGGTGAACTTTCGTCATGCAAAAACCACATGACATGGCATGAGAAGAAAAACATTCAACAAAACACACACACGGTGGCGAAAACAACTGAAGTCATTCAAGCAAACACAAACTGTTCAACAGAAAAGAACTCTGTCAAATAGAGCGGAGGCCAGCACCAGAGCTGGGCTAATCACTTACTGTCATTTCATTACTTTGTCAGTAAAGAGGAACGTAACGAGTTACAATTCAAATTTCTGTATTAGTTTACAATTACTAGACTACAGAAACCCTCATTACTTCATTACTTATATTTTGGTGCAGTGAAACCATCGCTGACAAAAAAACAGAATAATTTCTGTAAACACTAGGCCTGCTCTGACAGTTGCTCTTCGTTAAATGAAACAAAACAGATATTAATAAAAAAAAGTCATACTGACACAGAGTAGAAGACTGAACAAATTAATATGAACAGAGTAGGAATATGGACCTGGACAAATACTTACGGCCATCCAGCAATGCTACATTAATGCTCCATATCTAGTTCACAATTATGTTAAAAAGTTACGGTTTTAAAGTTTTAAAAATGTAGTTTTAGTGTGTTCAATAAATATTTATCAAGTTCACGAACAAAGGTGTGTTTTGGATTTTGGCCCCTTGTGTGATTGAGTTTGACACCCCTGTTCCAGTAGATTCTGAAGGAGAAAAGCTCAACGAGACGCTTTTCTCCTTCAGAATCTACTGGAATTATCGCGTTAACGGTTGAAAAGTTACAGTACGTTAAAGATTTTGTGTTTAAGCGTCACCGGTGACGCCTCAGGTGTTAAAGGGTTAAAGTAATGGAATTAGAATTTCATCTAGTAACTAAAGTAAAGTAATGAATTACTCTTTAAAAGTAATGTACCCAACACTGCCCGGCCCTCAGGCTTCTGTAACTACTGAAAAACATGTCCTACCACAAACGGAGCGCCTGATGATGTCACATTTTCCTTTCAGGTTTAATGTCTTCTGGATCCTGAAACGCTCTACATCCAATGAGCCAGTCACAAACAATCTCTCTGGAAAGAAGGAAATCAATCCCAGTGCCAAGCTTGATGAAGAAATCCTTCAAAAAGGATTTTAGTGATTCAACATCCGAGTCTCACAGCGCCAGGAGTCAGCCAAATGTCATCTATGAATATTCCTCATTTGCTGGGCCACACTGACCACTTTCTCTTTGCCAGTTCAATGTTACAACAGATACATGCCTGCGTGCAGTTGGTCATCAGAAACCAAAACGATTGGATCAGACTGATGCTCAGCAGCAGCGGAGACTCATTAAAAGGAGCAGAAGCTGCTTCATCCGCCAGCCGGTTCTGTCTGGCCGGGCAGTCTGGTGTCAGCGGTCTGCAGCTGCACGCACAACTGCGCTGCCACTGCAGGAATCTGCTTTGCAAACCTCGTCCCCAGAGCAAACGGGACTGAAGAGCTCAAGACCTTCAGTCCATGACCAATGCACGAATAATACTCATTCTGTTGGGGTGCCTCAGCTTACAAACACAATGTTTTTCCAGTTGTCCATCTTCTTGTCCGCTTCTTCCCCTTCGGGGTCACAGGGGTGCCGGAGCCTAACCCGGCTACTGATGGGTGAAGGCGGGGTTCACCCTGGACAGGTCGCCAGTCTGTCTCAGGGCCTCAATCACACACACATTCACTCTCACATTCACACCTAGGGGCAATTTAGAGTCACCAATTAACCTATGAAGCATGTTTTTGGATGGTGGGAGGAAGCCGGAGTCCCCGGTGAAAACCCACGCATGCACGGGGAGAACATGCAAACTCCACACAGAAAGGTCCCAGTTGGTGTTTCTAATCCCCCAGGCAGGATTTGAACCGGGGCCTTCTTGCTGTGAGGCAAGAGTGCTAACCACTGCGCCACCGTTTTACAACAGTTTATGTACCTCCATCTTTAAATGAGCATGTAAGGTATTCAGTGATTATGCTCTTCAGTCCATGATTGAATTCACTAACTTTTGGTTTCTACAATGCACAGAAACATGCACAGAAAAAGATCTGCAAGGCTGCAAAAGGTGAACCCAGTTTGATTTGGATTTCAGTGTATTTCTGTGCATTTCTCCTCTTTAGTTCAGTGCAAGTCTCCAACGCAGCAGCCTCCTCTTCTCTTTCCCTTTTCCTCAGCAACAGACATGCAAAAAAGACCTTTTCACGGTGATGTCACTCAAAACGGCGACAGGGCCGTCAGCCTGACACGTAACCTCGGGTCAACAGATTTAGACCGGAAAAACAAAGAACTGAACGCTGTTCAACACCTTTTCAGGAAACTAATAAAAGATAATTGTAACGGGAAATTGTACAGTATTTATTTTATACATTTCCTACGTACCTGTTATCATCTCTGTCTCTTAGATTGTCCACAAATCAAAATACAAATGTTTGTAATCTGGATTTTGTCAAACATTTTTTTTTTTAGATAATTATTTTATCTTTTTTTTAACCTTTATTTTCCCGCAAATCAGACCCAGTTATGAACAAAAACAAAGAGGAGTGATGTTAGAACCACGGCTGAGCTAACAGCAGCTCACTGACCGCAGTAGAAAACATTACAACAGGAAGAAGTTTGACTTTAATGTCAGACACACTGGAATTGTCTGACTTTTACTGTGTTTACGAGGATTATGTGAGAACGGAAAATTTAGTGAACTTTTAACTGATCAGAAAAGATCTTCTGCAGCTCCACGTCTCAAAGCTAATGCTAATGTTAGCGTTAGCACAGATTAAAAAAATAAAATCATAATTACCTTCATAATCAAACAAGCAGCATTCAATGAAGTTCTTGTAACCTTCGTCTAACTTTAACCAGGTTATCAGAGAGAAATAATCCACGACTGGTTTAATATCATCCAGAGGAATTTAGAGAAACAGCTGAGCTGCAGTTCTGACTGCAGACAGAATTACTGACATTTGTACTCTGATTTGTGACTGATCCAAGATGAGGAAACAAATACAACCTGGTAGGACATTTATACAATAAATAATGTACACATTTCAGCTACCTTTTATTATTTATGTAAAATTGCTTTCGGCACTAGACTGGCGATGTGTGACGTCATGTGAAAAGGGTCTATACAAGCACAGAAATCCTCAGACCTAAGCTGTAAAACTCAATATGCTGAAGCTTCACTCCAAATGCTGTCAGAAATCTCTTTATAAAATGAGATCTTTGTCACTAAACATGTGTCTATGGCAGGATTGTGTTCTCAGCGGTTCAGTGTGACTTCTGTTCTCGGACATCACTGGACAGCTTCTCCACATGAAACTTCCATCTTCATGCAGGACAGCAAGCTGTCATCTGCGAGGCGGTGCAGGATTTGGACTTGATGTAGTTCATGTTTGAGAATATCTATTCACACATCTGTTTATCCATAGATGGATAATGCTCTCAATGCATTTGTCGTCATCCAGCTCTACCAGGAATAGCATTCCATGGTTTGAACACAGGTTCCTCGGATGTTGAAATTGTTTTCATTTCACTTTGGGATCCATGGTCAATGAGACACCTGCCCAGGTGAGATAAGGTAAGGACGGATGTCTTATGTCTTAGAAAGTATTTGATCAGATTAATAGCAGGGGCCTCAAAAGTGTCAGTCACTCGGTGAAAACTCCCCACCTGTGGTTGAAGTAGTCGCGTCTACTTTTTGATGACAAACGTTTTGCTTAGTACCTCAAGTGTCTGCAGGTCATAAACTCTCCACTCACAAACATTTTTTCTGTTTGATGAGTAAAAGTTAGAGGGCTACACATGTTTGTGCTAAATTAGTTATTTTTATTAGCCCTCCGTTTGGTGATTTTCTCTAATGCTCCTCCTCTACTGGTACAAGGTACATGAGCACACTCGATACGTGAATGCTATCATGTGAGCCCTGTTAATTCCCCTCTCTAGCGTTGAGTTTAGGCTGATGAAGCAGCTGAACATGTGACGATACTGAACAGAATCCAGTCAGAACTGGAGGATAAATCTGCTGGACTTACAGCAGCAACAGAAAGTTTGATAAAAAGGGTTGATTTGAAGATAACAACCACAAACTAGTATAATGTTAGACAATATTTTTACAGACCACACTTTAAGACGTGGCAGATACATACAGCAACATTTGTTTAAATAATATTCATCTGGAGACAGAATAGTGCAATGTAATTGAAATAGCATTTATCTGTTAATTCTGCACATTGGTCTGAAGAGGGCAGCTCTGATACTACACAGAACTCCAGAAAACACCATTAAACTGAAAGGCCCCTGGCTGGCTTTCAGTGGATGCAGACTTCAAATTTATTGGCTTCTTGACACATAAATCTGTTTACTCAACCTTATTACATAAGATCTGTGCCCTAACAGGACACTTGTAGATGAATTTTCTCTAAGTGCTTTCCAACAGGGTCTTTGATCAACCTGTCAGGTTGGACTAAACATCCTTCCTAGTGGCGGTTGTAACCTACAAACAGGACTAACCCTAAACACACTGCGGATAACCAACAGTGGGAGTGTGGAGAATGTGGGAGAGTTCCTCCTGTAGCATCTGTCCCTGATTCAAAAGCTGTAAGCAGTTAAAACTTGATCCAACATTACTGCATCTGTAAATAACATAAAAGCGATGAAGAGGGACAATATCTTCTCTTTGACCAATCATCAAAGGTCGACTGAGGTGATGATCATTTCCATGTGTGCAGCTCACACCATTGGCAGAGGCAGCAGTAAGATGCAATTTCTACTTTTGTATAAAGCACAGTTACGCACAAATAGAAACTTTGCTCTTCACAGTATTTTGCAGCACTTGTCAAAAAATGTAAATGATGGTTACTAATTGGAAAAAGAAAAATAAGGATCAAATACTGAACCTCAGGTCTATTTTATACAAGACAGAGACAAATACACCAGTAATGTAAGTTATTCTGTTATACATGACTTTAGTAATAAGTTACTCTACACTGTCATATTAATACTTTTGAACATGCCACCTTCCCTTTGTATTACTGTTTTACCATTTGGTTTGCTGCAGTTCCACCAAAGACCACAGGAGGCAGGTTTCTGGAGGGCTGAAGGTTTTATCAACTCCCTGTTTAAAAGGATGACCAAAATAATATATTTACAGTCAATGATCTCTTTGGGTGTTGATTGCTTTAATTTCTAATCATGATAACTACCATAGACCAAAAGTGATAATGGATGAAGGGTGTGACGTCACCCTTAAGAAATGTCTTAACTCTGCCTCAGTGAAATGAAACCAATCAGTCGTCATTGTTCCACATTATGGACGTTGCCATGTTGGAGCCAGCCAAAAGTGATTGGTCCAAGTCAGTCTGAGTCACGTTTCTATGACTACTGACACCAATCACAAGTGAGCTTGTCAGAATTCCACGCCCCTTCCACTGAAAACGGTTCGGGAGAATCTGTCAATCAAATGTTCAAGGGGGGGCCTGCTGGCTCCACATGATTTTACTGAGGCATCTGATTGGTCTGTTTGAATAACTTGCAATAAAGAAAAAATATCATAAAAAAAATTAGGATTTGTAAGATGATGTTAAGAAAAAGGTATCAGAACAAGAATGGTTGTTCTAACAACTAGAATAACTAAGTAAAAGCTGTTTATTTCATTTTAGAAGTCTTCTGGTTGATTAGGGTTTCTTGAAGCCAGCAGGTACTTCCTGTATCTTCAGTATATTGCTTAGGCAGCTGGAGCAAAATCCAGTTCTATTTTCTATTTTCTATCTAGTTCGATGATCCAATTTTCCCTGTTTTGAAGCCTGTGGGTGACATCAGGATCATTTGTCCTGTGTTAATATGTCATGAGAGCAAAACTGATGCTTTTATTTTGTCTTACAGGATCCATGATGCATCGACATAACAAAAAAAGAAGAAATTCAACAAGTACAAGAAAGATAAAATCGAAGTGATGCAATAAAGTTACAGGTAAGAAATAATAAAGTGTGTTGAGGGCATCATGAATGTTCAGCTAATGCATTACATTCATTTAAAAAGCCCACATGGTTGCTGCATACTTTGTGGAGTATAAACATGCTGGACAGGGTTTGTTTTTCTCTTCAGTGATGCAGTCATAGGTGACACTCACCAGCATGTTTCTGAGACAATGCAGGCATGGATACTCAAGAAATACACCGTCTTTATCTTTTAACCATCATTCCCAATCATTGACAGTATATGAGAGCTGGACTGAGTGACTCCTCCCCATTGTGTTCCAAATAGGAAGTACTTGCTGGCTCCAAGAAGATAAAATCCCATGAACTTTTATAGACAGATTCTCCCCAGTCTCTTTTCAGTGGAAGGGGTGTAGACTTCCAACTAGCTAACTCCTGATTAGAGAGTGGTTGCTATAGAAAAATCCACTCGACTGACTAACCAATCACTACTTACTGATGGCGTCTGTTCCAACATGGCGTCGTCTAAATCATGAAAAACTGTTGACGGAATTGACTTCATTTGGTTGGGGCTGAAATAAACCATTTTCCATGGATGACATCACACTCTCACGGTCCAGTTCTCATGTACAATCAATGATCTGAATCAATTCAATCGATATATTTTTACGTATGATGAGGAGAGGCAGATTAAAAAGGTACAATCTTTTAACATCACCAGAAAACTCTTCCCACGGTGGACTCGACAGAGCAAAAGTGTTATCCACTGTTTTCTCTGTGTTTCAAGAAAATGCAAATTTCATTAACCTTTTAACACCTGAGGCGTCACCGGTGACGCTTAAACACAAGATCTTTAACGTACTGTAACTTTTCAACCATTAATACGATCAAAGTCATTCCAGTAGATTCACAATCTACTGGAATGACTTTGATCATGTTAAAAATGAAAAAAATACAGTAAATCAAAGAACATAAACACTGGCGCTCCGGTGTAAAAGGTTAAAGGACACATGGCCCCAAATGTAATCAGCACTGATGGATTAGAGCGTTCCAAAAAATAAGAACAGCTAACAGTGAAATTTGGAACAGGAAAAAATAACTTTAATGTTGTGATGCTGATTTAAAACAAGGTTGAATAAACGAAGAAAAAACTGGCATCCTGAAACCAGCAGAAGCCTCATGGCCTTTAAAGGACATAACATCCCTGCTGCTGAAGGACATTGAAGGATCCATTACTGTGTCCCTGTTTGGTCAGAGGAAGTTTGTAAACCCTACAGGCAGCATCCAAACGAAGCTTTATGTCTGTCCTTTTTCCTATGTAACTCTTTAACCTCTAAGGATGCATATTAGGGATAATTCTTCTCCCCTCATGGCAGCCTGCCCAGCATTGCCACGCCAGTGTGTCCCCCTTAAGAAACTGCTCGGGGAGCGAGGGGCCCGCACAACTGCACGGGGCTAGCAAACTTTCCACTGACCTAATGGGAATCGCAGAAAGGAAATGTGCAGGGTATTTATAGAAAAATGAAAGGAATTCACGTCCCCTAATTGTGCTTAGTCTGACTCTCTGCAGCAGAACCTGCTCACCGCTGCTGTCTCTGATCTGATACATGGACCAGAACCAAAGGAAGCTTAAAATTGGGGCCAGAGAAGCACGACAACAGATGTTCACAGTGTATCTATATTTCTACCTGGATCTCACTATTTCTATTTTCTTCTTTTTATCACTGTGATACTTTACAGAAAAGCTGGAGAAAAATCCATTGAAGGATTTCGTCTGTACAGTATTTAAATGAGTCAGCAGCCAGGCAGAGTGCGGAAGCAAATTAATGTGTAAATACATCATCACAGATTTGTGTAACAAACTCCAGTCAGCAGGAGTTTGAGACCACCACAACTGTTTTCTGACTTACTGTAAATGCGCTGGAGCATACAGAGGCGGTTCTGCTTCTATCTTCTCAACTCTGGCTTCAAGGTGTCACCATGTTTTCCCGCTTGAGCAGAAATGTTTTGAGAGCAATATTCTTCCTCTGGTCAGGAGCAATGGCGTTGTGGTTTCAGATGGCCATCACAAAGCAGAGTGACACGCACATGAATGAACCCCATAAATACTAACACAATCAGTTAGTGAGCAGGAGCACAAACACAGAGGCTTCCTTCACATGACCGGACAGTTTCCTTTTGTTTCTGAGCTTTCCTTGCCTTCATGAATCTTATCTCCTCGGTCCTGCTGTGCACACGTGTGTCTTAGAAAGTCATAAGGATCTGACCTTTAACCTCATGGTATTATCTGCATTTTCTGAAAGTCCAAAACACAAACAAGAATAGAACATTTGGACTTGGTGCAGATCTTAATATTAGTATGGAAGCATTTTCAACATTTACATCTTTATACTGCCAACAAAAAAGGAGAAAGAACTTCAATTGTAGACAACGGTCTGCCAAACGCAGATTCCATGTTTTAGTAGTTTAGAGTTGGTACTAGAGTAACAAAAACGAAAAATAATGCAGAATGTCGGATGACAAACTGAAAACAGATTGAATTTGATCTTGCATTTGACAAAATGTTCCATTGAAAGTTTCACACAAAGCACATGCTTTTATTATTTTGAGGATAAATCCAAACACCTTAGTTTAGAGACTAATTTAATTCAAACATATACTTCATTTTCCATTGCAAGATTTTTCCATGAGCTCTTGTTATTGATGTGGAGATCAGGTAAAGCAGAGCTGAGCCTCTGCCTGGGTGCTCGACCCTGCTCTTTGTCAGGATTGTGCTCATGCTGCGCTTACTGCAAACTCTGAGACATCCAGCATCTTGACCTGAATCCAGACACTTCCCATTTGTCTTTGGGAAAAAAAGTCTCAGAGAAGTGCTACATGTTTGGACTGAAATGTCTGGAATTAAAGATACAAAACAAACTTCATAGCCACTGATTTCAGTGGATAAAACATCACAGAGAAGAGCAGCGTGGAAAAAGCTGTCGTTTACCTCAGTGGAAAACCCTTCTAAACATCTAGTGGAATGTAAGGGCATGTTCTCACAGCTATGTCCTTCTGCATACAACCAGCCGCTCAAGTCTTACAGGTCTGTGAACCTCAGATTGGTGGTTCATTTGATACTTGTCAGTTTGGATTTCTCTACAATGAGCAATAATGACCAATTGAAAGTGAGAGGACTATCAACCAATGGCAGCAGTGATCCAGTCCAGCCGTGACTTTACTTTTGCTGTACAGCCACATGGAAATAGAAAAGGACGGTTGAGTCAGTATTTACTAAACAGCTAATTCACGCAAAAAATCATACAGTGCGTTTGTTGTATAAACATAAATAAAAAAATTACCACTGCCATAATGATTTATGTTTTGTTTACATAGATCACTATTAAATTATGTTCATTTAATGTAAACATTTACTAATAGAGCTTCTGCTAACTCTACATAATTGTAATAAGTTGAAATAGCAAATCTAAAACATTTCAGAACAGAAGGTGGTAGTAAAGTACAAAACCCAGCTTCAAGTTCGATAATCTCCGTTTTCGGCTGCCATCTTGTCCACAACTAGAGACAACATTTGGAATCTTCTCGATTCTTCACTGAGCTGCAGAGCCGGAGGATCCTCCAGAAGACGTGGTCTTTGTTCTGGAAGGTGTGCAAGTTCTGAGTCAGGTGGGCAGTGGGCCACTTGATATGGTGATGACTTTTGCACTTGTATACTCCCTCAGCCTCAGCTACCCTGCAGAGCTGAAATACACGTCTGAGGCATTTCAAAACCCCCTCATGGAACTTGATGGGAACAGACTGTCCAAATAAATTCAGGATCTTAAAACCAAACACCTGCAACAGAAGACCACGAGACCTCCTTAAGAGTTTCTATTTGTTATTGCTGTTCGTTCATGTCTTGAATGCATTATTAGTAGTAATCAGATAAATGTCAATCAGCAGTGCCAACGCTTGGACTTTTTCCAAGTATTTTTGTATTATTGTAGTTCATGTGGGCTGCACGGTGGCGTAGTGGTTAGTGCTCTTGTCTCACAGCAAGAAGGCCCCGGTTCGAATCCCGGCTGTGGGATTTGGGACCTTTCTGTGTGGAGTTGGCATGTTCTCCCTGTGCATGCGTGGGTTTTCACCGGGGACTCCGGCTTCCTCCCACCGTCCAAAAACATGCTTCATAGGTTAATTGGT
>NC_050530.1:23364317-23366198 GCF_002922805.2 Oryzias melastigma | reverse complement strand
TGGATGGACGGACGGATGGACGGACGGATGGACGGACGGACGGACGGATGGATGGATGGATGGATGGACGACCCTGCAGTGGAACAGCTGTGACAGACTCCAGTAATGCTGTGGTGGAGATCTGGTGGAGGGCTTTTTGCCTCCAGTTTTACTGCAAAAAGACAAGAAGAGGAATCAGTTAAGCATTTCTAACAGTGTGTAAAAAAACAAAGAAAAACAAATTTGATTATTTACTTGCAGTTTAGTTTAAGTTGAGCCTCTTGAAGACAAGCTGAAAGTCAAGTTTGTGATACTTAAGTGAAACTGGACTTCATATGTCAGATTAAGCATTCACCTTACTTTGCAGTTCAAGTGTTTGAAGATTTGAGCTCACATACCCTCAGAATATAAAAAATGTAAAACAAAAAATCAAACTCAATGATCGACAAACATAAATGAGACCCATACTACCATCTAGTGTTTGTTGTTTTTATCACAGAGTGATGCAAAAACAAGTGGAAGTTATTAAACTAATTCCCATCCAGGGCCTTCATGTAAAGTCCACACAGAAGCATAAACAGAGCTGAGGAGGAAGAGAGAACCTCCAGATGCTGCAATGCTAAACACCATCCTTTACAACTGATTACATTTATACATTCTGCATGAAAATATTAAAAATGATGAATTTCCACAGAGTTCCTCAGGACAGCAAACAGACATTTCTCACACCAAAATCCACAGACTTTGTTTTGATCCGATTTTTTAGCTGACCATGCCGTGACTGTCCAAACAATTTAACCATGCTCACTCAGTGGCACTGCATCCAGACTTCAGTCAAATGTTCCACTGTTCACCCCAAACCCCAGTTCTTTTATAACTTTACTGCTGTTCCATAGCCATACGTGTATTTTCTGCCTAAGCTGAGGTTTGACCTGCAACACGAGAGAACTGTAGAGCCACAGCACTTTTGACAGTTTGGTTTCCTGCCCTCAAAGCGCTGCCGGCCGACCCCACGACGCAAAAACTCACAGCGAAGGCCTTACAGGCAGCCTGCTTCATTCCATATGCATCAATAGCAACAGTTTGACAATGTCTGGCAGTTAGAAACAAAGATTTGCTGTTTTGTTAAATGTGAACACATTTCACTGACAAGAAAAAGTCTCTGAGTAAAACCTTTTGTCAGGTTAGTTTAATCAGAAAATGCTGTTTGCAGGAAATTCTTATTTGCTGTGTTGTTTTAATGAAGGTAATACTGGAAATATTACAATCCACGTAAATGTTCTGTCTGTGAAGAACTGCCAAACAAAGGACTGATTTTAGGCCAGGTTTCTGCCATGTCTGAGACAGACGAAAGGAAGTCATAAAAGAAGCACAGACTATGATCTATTACCCGCAGAACGGCTTTGAAAGAGCAAATTGAGTCTCACTCGGACTATGAGATCATAGGAAATAAAATACTTACAGGTGAAATGTTTTGGGTCTCCTGGCATGCCATGTTCAGTTATTCAACTCTTTTCCTCCTGTGCAGGTCACAGCTGTGCACCTCATTAGCAAACAGTTGCACAGGAATGTCAGAAGCTGCCAAAGGGTTGAGCATCCTGAGGTCACGGCAGCGTTCAGCTCTGAAGTCGCAAACTTTCTAAAGATGCTTCCAGATCTTAGCTTTTAAAATATTTGTGAACCAAATTAGTCACAAAATTGTGGTTTTGCAGTTCCCCAGAGATTCACATTTATATTTACAGAGAAAATCGTTTAGGGTTCAAGTCATTTAAGCTGCACTCAGTCTCTTGATCTTAGCTTAGACTTTTAGCATAAATGTCTCCAAATTAAGTCACCTTTTCTGTAATGCATTACATTGCAGTGGCGGGCCGTCAGGGCCTGCAAGGCCTTCTCTGCTGGCCT
>NC_050530.1:23361858-23363449 GCF_002922805.2 Oryzias melastigma | reverse complement strand
AGACGTTTTATTGCCATAAAATAGTTAATGAGGGTTGGATTGATTCAGATGGAGCACTACTGAAGGCCTAGGTGTGAAATGCACGGCTTACTGTTACATTGTGATTAAAATAAATCTAGTGTGTTCCTCATACAGTGGGAAAAGACCACTCATACTTGATAGACTGAGTAGTGTACATCAGATCTCCTCCAACTCTTGTTCCAAAAAATTAAAATCCTCTCAACAGGTATTTCTGTGCAGTTCATTTTCCCTGTTTTCTTTTTCATTTATACTGGATGAATGTTTCTCTCTAATGCACACAAAACTGGACAGATCACATTTCCTTGAAATCCTTTGTCTCACTTCAATTCCCTATTTAAAAGTGTGGAGAACCTGCTGCAATCCTCTATATTTGCATGATGTACAAAACCAAACAGAAATAGATCTTGCTCAGTGCTTCCTGCAGGGTCGTCACATCCGACTGACAAAACAAAGGATCATGTGTGGAATTAAGAACATTTCAAAGACAAACAAACTTACATGAATAAATACTGACCAAGGACACACAGCTGCACACCAAGTTCGCCAGAAAGGAGGCAACAGAATAATTTCTGTGAAACTGTAAAAAAAATACTTCTAAATTGTTTTAAGGACAATAAATAAATAAAAAGTTGACAAACAATTAGCCAGAACAACAGTCTGAAGCAGGAAAGCAGACTGTGAATAGTAGGTCTGGTTGACTTTAAAAACATGTCATAACACACTGACTTCAGATCTGAAACAACACACAACCAAAGAACAGAAAAAGCATCACAGGGCTGCCTGAGGCATCTGAGAGTAGTTTGGTGAAATTCTCAACTTGTTTTGTGTTAAAAAGTCACCTAAACTGGCAACGCTTCAACAGTTGTAACTTGCCAGAAACATATCAGACTTGATCGTTTTGTCAGTGATTGGATGACAGCTTCAGTCCAGTTCTACAGTCTTTCTTATGTTTAACTGAAGGAAATTGAGCATCATAAGAAATCACTGCCTTTTGCTCAGCACTTTATGCTTGCAATAGTGAATGCTCTTGATAGTAAGGTATCACAGAACACAGCAGGGGTCCAGTGCAAAACTTACCTTGTATTAGTGAAGTCTGGATATAACAACTGAATGTGCACTGGAAGGAAATATAACACCAGTACTCAGGTGATGTTATAGTTTCCTCGCATACACATGCTTCAAGTTTAGACATGCAGCTTTAGTGCTCATTTTCACAAATAGTTGAAGTTTTGTTCCGGTTCACAAGCGATCAGACACGTGTCTTCCACTCTCCTCAACTCTTCCTCTTTTCAAAGTTGTTTACAAGCGACTATAATCACAAAGCTACTGCAAAACAGCTAATGCAAATCAGTAGTAATTCTGCAACAAGCAGAGTTGAACATCTAGAAGACGATTTGACGAAGCTTAGAGCTGCGCTAGCTGACATTCAAGCTAACACCACTACTGCAGCTCCAGCTCGAGTCTAAGCTATCACCACTACTTCAGCTTGAGTCTAAGCTATCACCACTACTGCAGCTTGAGTCTAAGCTATCACCACTACTGCAGCTTGAGTCTATGCTATCACCCCTAC
>NC_050530.1:23344494-23358663 GCF_002922805.2 Oryzias melastigma | reverse complement strand
CTGAGAGGATGTAGGAACTTCAAAAACAAACTGGTAAGAACCACAAAGACAAAAGGGTCAGTGTGTGGCACTAAACCCTGAAATACTGTAGATTAAGCTTCATAGCTCAAATGACACTCAAGCATCCATAAATTCAAGAAAATCTTTAAACAAAGTTTTGTTTTACAATTTAGAGATTCAATGTGTCATGTGTGTACTGTGTGAATGTGTAAATGCAAATGTGTAGAGTAAGGAGCCATGCATTTCATGTCAAGAAGATAGCACCATTTTCTTTCACTTGTTTTTGAATTAGTTTATGGATAAAATCTTATATGGATATGTCTATGTATCTTTTAATTGTCTTTTTACTTTGTTTACACTGCTGAAATTGCTTTAAATAAACCTAACCCATCAATCAGTCAATCATTTTACTCACTTGAATGCCTCAGTTATGACATTAGGTCAATGTCCACTTACATCTGTTGCTTCAGCTTTGTTTCCATCAACATGTCTTCATTACAGCCTATTATGAGGACAAGTGGAGATCAACAAGCCCAAAATGTTACCAGTGCATTCCTTAACATGGAGATAGAAGCCACTTCTCCTCCCTCAGACTGCTTTCATTGGTCTGTCATCACAGCCGTCATCACGATGCACTCTGAAGGCTGAAACAGAGCAGCGGACAGTCTGGTTTTCTAACATCTGAAATCACATTGCCATGTTACAACAGTTGTTGCTATGTTTATTTGTGTTACTCATCCCCTCCTCCTCTTTACTTTCTCTCCCTCTGCTGTTTAAGGTCACAAGTTGATTTCCTATTTCTATCTGAAAAACAAGGGCATCTTTTTCCATTACTGCTGTGTGCTGTAAACTTCTCATGCAGGCATCATGTATCATGATTTTCATAACAAGCATCTGCTTCAATAGAGGCACTTTTCCTTCTTTTGGGGAGAGTGTAAGCAGAGATGAATTTAGCCTCAAGTTCCAGGCTTTGTCAGTGTATTAATGAAGTTGATGTCTCATTTAATAAAAAGCTGTTCATTTACTTGTTTAAAATATCTTCCTAGAGATTTGCCTGCAAATACTTGGACCTTTCAAAGGAAACTTGTCTTTGTTGGTTATCAAACACCAGAGGCCTTGAACAGCATCATGGTTCTGCTTCTCACCTGTTTCTTGATTCGACCTCATGGACTGGACCTTGTTTTTGTGCCTAAGCATTAAGCTTTATTTCACTCCGGCAAACTGATAACTGGAGATCAAACAACAGTTTGACTTATTGAGGTATTTGTACCCCAGTTGTCAAGAGTGAAATGAACTGGAGTGTGACACCAGCAGAAGAGAAAGAAAACAACACGAAACTTGCAAAGTTTATTCAGATGTCCAGTTATGATTGGTGACTCTGAGGCTGAATCTAACTCAGCGGGAAAAGGCAAGATAACAGACAGAGATGTTTGAGACTTTGCAAACACAAATTCAGACTTCGTAGAGCAGAGGTGTTCGGTTGGAGTAGCTGTCACATAACCCGTGTTGCATCTCTTCTGTTGTTTGAGGTCTGTGGGTGGGTTGACCTGTAATACAGACTTTCTATGAGCATCCTTTAGACCTGAATCACATAATAGAAATAAGACCAGCCGTTTCCTCAGCTCTGATGACTGCAGCACGGAAAAAATACAGCATCTAACACACTACTGAATCCTGCTAAATTTTGGGTCCAGTAAACCGAAAGTGTCATTTACAGTCTGAACTGTAAATGCTCGGGTCCAGCTTCACCTGGATTGGCAGATGTGGTTACAGTGAGGCACAATGTCAGAGGCTGTGTTGCTCAAGTTTCTGTTTGAAAATGTGTCTGTGCAGCAGCTGAACAGTCTGACAACGTTTGCACCAAAACTATGACTACTACAAAAAGAACTTGTCATATTTCTACATTTTGTTTGAAAAAGTCCAGTTCAGTTTCTGTTTAAGGTCATAAGAAATTCCCTTAATGCAGGGATCACCAACCTGGTGCCATCAAGGACCACACAAGGTGCCCACAGGTCTCTTCTAAAAATGACACAACTCACTTGTGAGCTGTGTCTAAAATTCAATTTTACATTGTCATTTTTTTTTATTCCACCTACATTTAGATAGATTTAAAAATTAAAACATCGTATAAATATGTTGATAGTACATGAACTTTAGATAGGTTTCGGTGACCTCTGACCTACTCCAGTTCAAAGATCATTAATTTAGTTAAAAATGCTGCAGATTTGGTCATTAGTTCAAAATGTGACAAGTTTTGTTTAAAAATGTGAAAGTTGATTTTTCCCAAACATTACATGATAAACATGGTACAACATAGTGAAAATGGAACATTTTCCCCATGAAATGTGGTGATGCAAGAGATCATCTAAAAATGTAACAATTACTGAGATTAATAAAGGGCTGAATATTAATATCTGTTTCCTAGTTTGTTGTCATTGTTGATAATTATGGTGAAAGATCAATGTCTTCACATCAATCGGCATGCTGACAGCAGGAATGTCAACCAGATCTGTTGAACGTGCATTCAATTTTCATTTCTCCACCATAAGCCATCTCCAAAGGCATTTCAGAGACTATGACAGTACATCCAGCCGGCCTCACAACCGCAGACCACGTGTAACCACACCAGCCCAGGACCTCCACATCCAGCAGGTTCACCTCCAAGATGGTCTGAGACCAGCCACTCAGACAGCTGCTGAAACAATTGGTTTGCATAACCAAACAATTTCTGCACAAACTGTCAGAAACCGTCTCAGGGAAGCTCAACTACATGCTGGCTGTCCTCATCGGGGTCTTAACCTGACTCCAGATCGCCGTGGTAACAGACTTGAGTGGGAAAATGCTCACAATCGATGGCGTCTGGCACGTTGGAGAGGTGTTCTCTTCACAGATGAATCTGGGTTTACATTGTTCAGGGTAGATGGCAGACTGTGTGCGGCATTGTGTGGGTGAGCGCTTTGCTGATGTCAATGTTGTGGATGGAGTGGCCCATGGTGGTGGTGGGGTTATGGTATGGGCAGGCATCTGTCATGGACGAAGAACAGGTGCATTTTATTGATGGCATTTTGAATGTACAGAGATACCGTGATGAGATCCTGAGGCCCATTGTTGTGCCATACATCCATGAACATCACCTCATGTTTCAGCAGGATAGTGCACGGCCCCATGTTCAAGGATCTGGACACAATTCTTGGAAGCTGAAAATGTCCCAGTTCTTGCATGGCCAGCATACTCACCGGGCATGTCACCCATTGAGCATGTTTGGGATGTGCTTGACCGGCGTATACGACAGTGTGTACTAGTTCCCTCTAATATCCAGTAACTTCACACAGCCATTGAAGAGGAGTGGACCAACATTCCACAGGCCACAATTGGCAATCTGATAAACTCTATGTGAAGAAGATGTGTTGCACTGTATGAGGAAAATGGTGGTCACACCAGATACTTACTGGTTCTGGGTCCCCAGACCTCCAATAAAGCAAAAAAACCTGCACATTTCAGGGTGGCCTTTTATTGTGGGCAGTCTAAGGCACACCTGTGCAATAATCATGATGTCAGATCAGCATCTTGATGTGGCACACCTGTGAGGTGGGATGGATTATCTCAGCACAGCAGAAGTGCTCACTATCACAGATTTCAACAGATTTGTGAACAATGTTTGAGAGAAATGGTAATATTGTTTAACTGGAATGAATTTTAGATCTTTAAGTCCATTTCATGAAAAATGGGAGCAAAAACAAAAGTGTTGCGTTTATATTTTTGTTGAGTGTATTTCATGAACATGTAGATTTGTGGTTGAAGCCACGGTTAACGTATGCTAACATCTGACTCCTGAAGTATTGAAGAACTTTCTCAAAACAATTCATATATCTGAGAGGTTTGACCTTTCAAGTACACCTCATCCCAGCGAGGTTCACGGCTGCTGAAGCACTGACGTCATCAGTCAGGTTTACAAACAGATGAACCTACAAAGCAGCTTATTCACCATTTGATTAACAACAGTTAAAGTGTGTTGTTTAAAATTTCATTTCAATGTTTTTCTTCTGTTTACAAACTGTAGCATGAAAAGAAAATCACCAAAATTGTTATTACTGACTTACTTATAAATGAAGTTCATCTTCTGCTCCTTCTGAAGAGACAATGAATAATCTGTTTGTAGAAATCTTCCTTTTCTTTCTTCAGTGTTAGAAGTCTCTCTATCTCATTGAAGATCAGTGAGAGTGACATGTCTAAACAAATTCCTCAGTTAAGACACTTAATCCTCCATTTAAACATTGATACTAAACAATATTAAAGAATATCTGGACGGCTGCACTTGACTTGCTATCATCAATTCTATTATTCTTTAGCTGCAGGTTCACATTCTCCAGGCTCAGCGGCAGCATATGGGCAGGCGTCCTGCATGCCCCACCTGGGTTATTTTAAAGCACAGTTTTAGGAGATGAAAAGACTAAATGGGCTATAGACTGGCATCAATGTAATCAGACAGTTGGTGAGAAATTTGAAGTATGAATGTTGCACTGACCAGGAGGCACTTTTAAATTTCATTGTACCTGAGACAATACCCGAGACAATGACAAATAAAAATAATATCCATCCATCCATCCATCCATCCATCCATCCATCCATCCATCTAAATAAGCAATTTAGGTAATTAAAAAACAAAGCACATTTTATGATGGTTGGTTTATGAAGGTTGAATTACTACAGCACTTGCGTCAGCTGCAGCTCTACTCAGTGTGTGCGGCACTGGAAAGGCTCATGCTCCTGCCAATTTCTCATGTCTGTTAACAGGAAATTCCTAAATTCGCTATTTTTTTTCCCCCCAAAGAAACGTTGGAAACTCACACAGAAAAATTTAAACATAAAATAGACATGTTTAAAAATTCATACTTGATTTTAATTTTTAAAAAGTATATTAATCTTATGTTGGAGCTATATTTTGCTGGTGAGACTGTGCTCACTGTCCCATTCCAACAAACCACACCCCAGAATCAAGATGCCCAGAGACACAGGGGCTGATCAGGGATGTAGGTGCATTTCTAGTGACATGGACTGCAGAAGTCTATTATAAAATAAATCAACTTTCTAGGCTCAGAGATCTGCAAACCTGAGCCTGACATGAGCTTTTCACTCTGAAAGGTGCTTTGGCTTCCAACATGTGTCTGTGCTGCACGTGCTTCTGTGCAGGACGTCACAGAGCCCCCCCACAGGTTCAGACCCCTGGGAGTTGGCACAACAGATCACTGACCCAGTCCCTTAGGCCAAAGGCATCAATGCTGTGCTCCAAGCCCACAGCACTCACCTCGCTTTCCACTCTTCTGTGCTGCAGTGGAGCGACCTGCTGGGCTGCTGGACTCCACATTGGCTGGAAACCTATAACTTAGAGCCAAACACATCAGCACAATCGATGAGGTTTAACAGCTACAAAGTCATGTGTGTTTCCTCTCACTGCAGTCCGCATCACTCAGGCTTTACACTGTCCAGAAACAAGAAAGGGAAACTGGAAAACCACACAGTTGAACAAAAAATGTGACATATCCTGGTATACTTACAGACACCCAAGCCATTGGCTAACATCAAACCTAGTAAGACACATTTGCAACACCCTGCCTTTTTGTTGGCATCTCCTCCTGGGCATGGAACAAGGTCATGGTGTTCAGGAATCGACTCATCCATCAGGACCATGAAGCACCGGGAACCCTCACGGAAAACTGCTGAGTTTCACCAATCAGATGCCTGGGAATAAACGCCCAATGAGCAGATTGAAGTTTTTAAACAGTTAAGAGGGTTAAAACCAACCTTCTGATAACATGGAAATGTTTCCTACATTGGCAGCACTGACAGGAAACCAACACAGAACAGTTAACACCCAAATGTGGCCAGTTCCTCCCTTCTGCAACAATGAAGCATGCAGCTAATTATGTATTTTTACCTTAAAAGAGCAGCTTTTTCACATGCAAACACTTGCAGCTGGAACATTTGAAGTCATTCTAAATTCATGTGCCATCTCTTCATAGAATTCGGTGACTATTGTCACAATCTAGCAGTCTGTCTACAAAAGCAGGGTTACATAACTAGTTTTTATTTTAAGATTACATGGCAAAAGTAATATGTTCCTTGGTGAAACACACTGCTGAAGAGAGCAGAGGAATTGTGTCAGATCTGGATGAACATCAAATAAATCTTCTCTCCCTCCCAAACTTCACTCGTGCGACTGAGAAGCTGGAAAAAACCTGAAACGGATTAGGCAGGATAACGCCTTAAAATATTCACAGGTGCTGACCTCTACTCCAAAAATACAAGGGCCTTATTTAAACCTGCAAAGAAAGCCAATTCCATGTCAAATTTCCTGCTGCCCTCACGTCAGGTCAGGCTGGGAGAAAGGACAGCTACCTTTCAGTGTTGCATGAGTCTTTTGTCATCAAACCGGATGATGTTTCCTGGAAATGTAAACTCACAAATTACCATGAAAACAGCCGGTGCAAAGAAAAAAGTCAGGTGGTGAATTTAATAGACAAGTTTCAGGAAGGTAAAAAAGTGATTGGGAAAATGGGTTTCCATTTTCTAAATGACTCTTTAAAAACATATTTGTTAATGAATTTAACAATTTATCTTTACAATCCCATGGTTTAGTAATACTTTCCATACTGTTCTGGAGGTCATGCTTTCAAATCATGACTTTTAATGTGCTTGTTTTACACAACTACACTCCCTGCCTTTAGTTCTTCCCAGATTGATGATACACAGAATCGGGTGATAGATATGGATAATGTTTTTTACTGTTAGGTATGTTTTGAAAGGAAAACTCAAACTGACAGAATAGCTTGTTTCTTGCATCTTAACCCCTCTATGTAGTCCAGGTCAAAATTAACCCATTTTTACACTTGAAAACAATTTTGACCCAAACACAATTTAAGGGTTCATGTAAGACTTTTCCTTCCTCTCTCCAACAGTGTTTTTGATCATTTATAAGCCAAGTTTACTGAACTGAAAATCTTTTTGTGGTTTCTTGAACATCCTGTATCTTTGTGCTTTTTATTGTATTACTTATATTATATTTTGACACCTTTAAGCAGTTTTTTTCCTTCATTTTGATTAGACACCAGATTGTGTAAAGGACAACTACCAAAACTTCTTAAGCTGTGTCTGTGACACCAAACGCTGGGATTCACCACCACGGTTTCAGTTGATTGAGTTCCTCTGTGATTGTGTTTTTCAATGTGTTCATTCTTACTGATACCAAAAACACATCTCTGCAGCCTCAGTTTGGAACTGTTTGCATTGCGTTTGATGAAGAGGGCTGTATGAGCCTGAAGTCAAGCCTTTGCGTGGGTAGGTAAAGGCCAAACCAGGGGCAAAACTTTCCAGGAATATTTCAAGTAAATCAGGTGTGATAGTTAGATCAAAAACGAGTCAATTTTCCTCATTTTCTTTCCAATTTTCCCCTCAAACGGAAAGTCTGGGTTCAGCATCTTGCGCACTGTTGATATGTCAAACTGAAAACAAGAAAAAAATCAGATTTTCTATATATGCATCCCTGTCATGTTCTTTTTTGTTGTTCTCAAAGCTTTTTCAGCAGATTCCCAACCACACTTTGAGTAATTGTTGTGGTTAAAGCAGCAGGCCAAAAAGGAAGCAGGAAAAGAACTGAAATTGCCATGATCACATGAGAGTGGATGATGGAAAACAAGGCACGAGAAAGTATGAAAGGAGACTCAGATAGCCCACTACTCAGGTCTGCTTATTTTAAGTGTAGGAAATTAAAATGGAAATTTAAATGTGCGTCCAAATAGAATCACACTTTTAGCCCAGATTAAATTCTCAGAATTTCAAAGTGATGAGTGTTATCAACAGTCTGAGGTTAGAAAAAATGTGAATTGAGTCAAATTTTTCTGAATGTCATGTTTAGGTTGTTTCTTTAGTTCTTTCTTCTTTTAGGGTGTATTAAGACTGAAAAAATTCAATGGCCCAGACTTGAGGCTAATATTTTTTGGAGAATCCCACAGATCATGGGATTCCTGCAGGACTCCCATGGGATGGGAGATGTCTCTGCCATTCCTCACTAGACAGGAACGGTACGGGTTAAAATTCTTACAGGAACTGGACAGGAGCAGGAACCAACCAAAAAGAATGACAACAAAAAATAAAAGTGGAGCCATTCTGTAGTTTACTGATAACACGCCCAACATGCACCAAGTCACTGTTTTTCCACTAAAATCTAAAGTGCCGCGATCATATATTGATGGCATGATGGAGAGAATTACAACCAGCGACAAGTTCAATGACAGAAAAAATGACATCCAGCAAAGAGTCAGAATGAAAGACTCATGTTCAGTTCAGAGAGCTGCTAGGAAAGTCAGATGTGATGAAACCATTCATGAAAGCTGCATAATAATAAAGACAAAAATATCATCATTTTAAACGGGAACAGAACAGGATTACTCCCTGCAGGAGTGGGATGAGACAAGACTCCACTCCTGGATAGTCTGGTCCGCTTTATTTGGTCTGGTGCTTGGTTGTATTTAGACTGCTGTCAAGCAGACTTTTCATTTTTAAAAGCTTGTAAACAAAACCACATGACAAAAAATCTCTTCACTCATTGGGCAGGAATTACAAGGGCGGGCAAAGCGATTAAGAAAGTTTAATGGAAGTCCTGTGCTTTCAAATCCATGTAAGGATAGTTATTCAAGACTTTATATTTCACTGACCAACTTTAACGTCTGTATCAACCTCAGGTCGAACACGGTTTACTTTGGTACGGTGAAGGTATGCTGCAGGCGGTTACTGCGGCTAAAACGGTACGCTGAGAAGTGTCTATGACAGTAAGATTGTCAGGATCACAGTGTGAAAAGCCGTGTGTTGTTTTAATGAGTTTGCATTCATCCCACCACATTTCAATCAGTTGCTCCGGCTCATCGTTTGCATCCCCTGTCGCCCGGGTACGGTGGTCGTTTTGGTTCAGTTGTTCTGCTTGTCCAGTTGAGCCTGTTCAGACTGAAGAGTCTCAGACCAAGCTGGAGCTCAGTCCGATTAGAAATGAACTGAGACCACTTGGAAAGACGGGTCAGAGAGTGGTTCCTGGTCCCGGACCAGGGTCTGCTTGGGTGTTTTCAGACAGAAAATTTGTTCGGGATTATCAAGGGAAACAAACTCTGGTTCACTTTAAGTCAACCAAATGTGTTCAGTTTGAGCACACCCTGAGACTGAAATGAGACAGAACATATATATATATATATATTACTTTCATATATCGTCTTTCGTCTCACTGCGTAATGAGGGCTGCTCGACGCCGAGTCTGACAGTTTTTCAGCTTTTCCTGCTTACTACTTATGATGATGATGAAGATTTTTATTTGGTTGATTGTATACATTTAACATTCCACAACCTTTAAATGATAATCTATATCAACCAAAAAGGAATGGGCTGAAGCATCATGCTTATCAAAGCCCATCCAAAAAATACAACTTACACAGAAACAAAATTTAACATTAAGTTGGCAACTATGCCACAAACATAAAAAAACAAAATTGTTACCGAATACATATTCATATGTACAAATTCATAAACATATACACACTTACTATATATACACATATTACAGATACATACAAATTTAATCAAACAAAATTAAATTTAATTTGTACTGATACATTTTTTTACATTTTATTAGTAACCTTTTTTTTTTAAGAGTATTAACTAATTTAATATCTGTACTTAAAGAATTCCAAAGTTTTGAACCAAAAACAGAAGGACATCTCCATTTTACATGTGTTCTTACCTTGCAGGTTTCAAACATAAATTTACTTCTTAAATTATAATGTTCATCTTTTCTCTTAAAGAATGACTGCACTCTCAAGGACAAACTGTTTCGAAAGGCACCAAAAGAAACTTCCAACATTCTTAGGTGTACAATATCCACAAATTTTAAGGTATTAGATTTTTTAAACAGCGCATTAGTGGACTCCAGAAAACCAACTTTATTTACCAATCTAATTGTTCTTATTTAAAGTTTAATTCTCATGTCAATATTTGTTTTGTATATATTTCCCCAAGTTTCACTACAATACTGGAAGTATGGAAGAATTAAGGTTAAATATAAAATATACAAGCATCTTATACTTAGTGTTCTTTTAGTTCTATGAATTATACCTATGGCTTTAGATATTTTGTTTTTTATATATTCAACATGTGGTTTCCAATTGAGCTGGTGGTCAATAATGACCCCAAGGAGCTTTGTTTTGTAAACACGTTCAATTTCTATTCCATCAAAATGAATTTTTAGATTTTCCTTGGTTTTATCTGTACCAAAAACCATACATTTTGTTTTCATTTCATTTAAAAATAACTTGTTTGTCTCAAACCAAATTTTTATTTAAATGAACTCCCTTTCCATTTCTATAATTAATTGAAAGAGCTGGAGAAAGAGATTGACTGAAC
Source organism: Oryzias melastigma (assembly GCF_002922805.2). NCBI lineage: Eukaryota > Metazoa > Chordata > Actinopteri > Beloniformes > Adrianichthyidae > Oryzias > Oryzias melastigma. The sequence continues at coordinate 23,348,223 of NC_050530.1, read as the reverse complement.
ACACCGTATTATTTAAGTATAACCTCAGAGCAGGAATGGTCTTGGAGGTTATTAGTTTTATGGCTGGGTGATGTTGATCTCTTATGGATTGTTCTTTAAGTCAAAGACTTTCCTTTTATATATAACAATTTAAATATTTGCATCTTTTTTCTGGATGATGATACAAAAGCAGTTTTATTTGGAGCTGTGCAAAACAAAAATGTTTCAACAATATTAGAGGTAAAACAGATTTATAAAACTCATTGGTAGTTTACAATTTTGCAGTTACAGTCATTTAGGTGACCTTCATTCAAAGTCACTCAGTAATATGTTATACTGTTATACCTTTGAAAAGAGATTTTTAGTCTCATGACTTCTCTGGTTATGTATAGGTAAATAAAATAAAATAAATGAATTAGGTTGAGTGTGAAATAACACTTTAACCAAAGTAGTAGAAGGAAAGTCTGATTGAGTTCTGTAAACCCGTCGCTGAACGGCTCATTCTCAAACCCACGCACTAGGTCTGAATTTGAAGCCAGAGTCGAGAACCCAAATGTTGGCTGTCCGTAAATGAACACTTGAAGTGAGGAAAGTCATTTCAGTAAAAGTTCAACAACTTTTTTGTAAAAGATGGTGTTGGTGGGAGACTAATTACTAGAACTTTTCCAGACTCCAGTCATTAGAGGACAAACAAGTTAATCACTTCTGCAACTAAACAGTCAGTACCACATTTTGTTTAGAACTTGTACAAAAAATGATTGAAAGGAAACTTTTTTTATCCTAAAGTACTGTCATACATGATAGGATGAACCCAACAAAACTCTCACTTTCCATGGTCATGAAATAAACATATAACACATAACTGCATCCGTGACGTCACCCACAGCCCGAATGAACCCTGAACGGGTTGGAGGCGTCCTGACGGGAGTTTCCTCCGCCCAACTTAACAACTCTCCTTAAATCTGCAGTTGACTTGAAAAAAAAGTGTGTAGCGCTGATGGTTGGCCAAACTCAAAATACAAACCTCTGAAAAGAAACCAATTTGAGCCTAAAAAAACCAATCACCTCCCATATACCCCCATTGCTCTGATGCCTCTGGAAGATGTTCCAGAGGCATCAGAGCAAAAACTAACTGACTAAAAACCAGCTTCTTTCCAAAGGCCTATTCTGAACTCCAGATCACATAGATGACTCTTTTGCACAATGTATATGTTTACATATGTATATATTGTCAATGTATATTTGCACATTTATACCCGTCTTGCACATTTATATTTGGCTATTTAAATTGCACAAGTTTTGTACATATTGTTTTTTTTAAATATTTTATATTTTATATTATGTCTTGCTTTTATTCTTGCACTGAAACAGCTGCTCCAATTTCCTTGTCTTGTGACAATGACAATAAATGTCATATCTGTCTGTCTGTCTGTCTGTCTGTCTGTCTGTCTGTCTGTCTGTCTGTCTGTCTGTCTGTCTGTCTGTCTGTCTGTCTGTCTGTCTGTCTGTCTGTCTGTTAGGACAAAAACAATGTACTTCAAAAAGATCCTTGCTACCAGAAAGTAAAAATGTGTATGTGGAGTACATAATCTGACTTATGAACATGCAAGTTTAAAGCAGGACTGCTTTTGCAATTTTTGCTGCAACCTTGCTTCAGTGGTTTTTGATGGAACTGCAACATACACTACTTCCAGGTTTGCGTCAATGTCTGGAATAGAAGGTGGGGGTTTCATTTCGCCCACCTGACCATTTCATGAACTACTGGTGGAGAAAAACTCAAGTTTGTTATGGCAGCATCACTTCAGCCATCCTTTTCTCTGTTCAGAAATGTTTCAGGGACACAAGAGCTTAGATTTTTTTCCTTGTTCTTCTATAGTCTGGTCTAATTTGGATGTCACCTATGCATTTTTAATAAAAACAAATCCACAGCTGTAAGGAAGTCGGGTACTCAGTCGTCTATTGATGTAACCTCAACAGGTTATAAAGCATTTTCTGAAAACTCTTTAAGCTTCATAAAGTAAACATTCCCACACTGTCAACATACCAATCCTTTTGCAGTCGGAAGGAATTTTACAAACAGTTTAGCACTCTTAGGGTTTGTGGTTGACCAGCTAACCATGACCAGCGAATGGGACCTTAAAAACCTCCATATTCTGGTGGTGAGTCTGTTGGTGGGAAACAACCTTATTTTGAAATGTCCTGCTGCAGATTTGTTGTCTCCCATATTTAACACTGACAGAGGAAATTTGAGATCAAAACAATAGGAAGCTGGATAAAGAAAAGTCCAACGCCTATGACTCACGCAGCACGGCTGTCTAAATCAGGCAGACATAATTGAGGCCACATTTTTGTTGAAAAGGTTTAAATTCCTGAGCCATCCTCGCATATGGAACACACTGGTCAAAACAAATCCATTCATTCACGCCTAAACAAACGCCTGTGGCTATGGTGGATAAGGCTGACAAATGGATGGATTTCCTTTATAAGAATTCAAATCGAGTCTATGAATCTTAAAAATCCAAGCCCTTATCTCTTCCTGGAGTGACATCAAAGGAGGTGTCTCCAAATTGGTTTGGTGACATGCCAGAGGGGTTCTTGGTGTTAAATGTGTGGTTCTGATTCACTGTGTTTACCCAGTGGCTTTTGCCACCCAGCCATAACAGTCCTTGAGAATGCAAGTTTGAGACATCAAAGAACCTTTTAAAGATTATTCCATTCGGGAGCATGAAATAACACTGTGACAAATAAAACATGCATGACAGGATACATCCGTTCACATTCTGTTCTCAATCAGCTTGCTTACAAACGTCCAAAATTAAACCAGGCCTCTCCCAGGAATGTGGCTTCATGGTTGCACTGGAGCTCTATAAACAGGTCAACACTTACCAGCCAATACAGGGTTTTCAGTGCTTATGGGTCAAGGACATTTTATAAATTATTTGGCTGAGCTGAAATTAATCCAAACAGAAATTACATCACACGATCAATTCAGACTGAGTTAAGCTAACAGGCAAGTTTTTCACCAGTACAAGTGAGTTACAGTTTTTCCCAGTTGCTTTGGTGCGTTTCTCAGAATACTATTAACATTTGTACAGCAGTTAGTGCATTGCTCAAAACAATTAGTGCAAACTGCAAAACCTCGTGGATAGCCTGCAAAAGCACGTCACATGCTCAGAATCGATTATCCATTCCTCAAAAGCAAGTATTCATGTCAATGAAACTGTCAGTGCCATCAAAATGAAAAGTCTTGACACCATCTTTATGAACAAGATAGTCAAATGGTTTTGTCATGTTTTCACTATGACAGTTTATAGTTTCAGTGTTTTCCATTGCAGAAATATTTGGTGACACCTGAAAATGCTCAAGACAGCACTACGGCCTACTTGTACAGACATCTGAAATGTGCAGTAAAGTCACTGTAGAAAAATAAAATCACCCTTTTGGTAGAGCTGTGAACAATATACAGCACATGTAACAGTACAGTAAATCATCCTGGCACATCCAGACGTTCCTGTCTGTCTGGACACATACTTTCATCTACATCACAACGGATGTTATCCCTCTCAATGCAGCGAGGAAAGTGTCTCCTGGAGTGGCGAATCCATCCTCTGCAGGACTCTGCTGTGATGTCGTCACATGCTGCATCATGGCTGCTAGCAGGACCATTTGCTCATGTGGATGCCGGTCATAAACCTTTCACCTCCAGGTACAGAATTTGCTTGACAGATGGCTAATATTTGACATTTGATA
>NC_050530.1:23325696-23344401 GCF_002922805.2 Oryzias melastigma | reverse complement strand
TCTGGGAGCCGGACTCTGAGGGGGGGGTTATGACACGGTTGTGAGTTTTTTTCTCCTGTTTTGACTGCCCCTTTGTGTTTTGCAGGTCAGCTGTCACTCCTCCTGTATGGTTCCTCCTTCCCTGGTGCTCTCTGTGGAGGAGTGCACAGCTGTCGGCACTTTGCAATTAAGACTATTTAAGTTGCAGCATTTCTGTTCTCAGTGTCGGTGCGTCCCTGTTAGGACCGTGAGTTCCTTGTTTTAGCCGACACTGAGATTTGCAATCCTTTAGTTTTGTCCTCTTGTAGTTTTCCCTCTGTGAGGTGTCTTTTGTTAATTAAATAACATTTACTGCATTACTGAGTCCAAGCCTGATTCTCTCTGCTCCTGGGTTCTTGTCACTCTAGCCGTCACAGGAAGGGGATGGGGGACAGAAAGCCTAAAGCACAATCAAAACTATTAATAACTAATCCAACAAACTTAATTATAACGCCACATTCAACACCTTTAGGAAAAATTCAGTGGAATAAAATGTCACTCACAGGTGGGCGAGGAAAGCACGGCCATGCGAGTGTGAGAATCGGTCAACAGCTGGAAGCGCACATCCGGGGCAGGGAAAGATGTATTTTATTTATCTATTTATTTTCTGTTAAACTAAACCTCTGGACTGATTTAGCACCCAAGTGACAGAAATATCACCAAGAGAATCGAGTCATTTTTCAACATAAAACGTTTTTCAAGATAAGATCGTTCAGGCTCATGATAAATCTAACTAAAACCTACCAGATTGATTCAAAACCTGCCCAAAGCTTTTTTTTACCCGCAGTGTCAAAATCAAAACCCCCAAATTGGGCGGAAAACCACCAAATTTGGCAACACTGCTGGTTTGGGCTTCTTTTCAAACACAGTCCGGAGTCTCAGTGACACACCGACACAGTAGCTGGATTGGTCATGTGACTTTTCCTAAAGTGATACGCGCACTGGATCAGGTTTCATTCTATGAGCTCGACACGTGAGCCGACGCGTCGGTGTTGCCGGACCCATCACTACTGCTGGTATTCGGAGCAGGTTTTAGTACTTCAGTGATAAAAAAATAATAATACTTCTAATAATGCCTACATCTTCCTAAATCAACACATTCTCATTCACATATTGACGCATGGTTAAGACCTCCACGTCAAAATTTGACATTTTGGGTGTCACGTCTTTTTTTTTTTTTTTTTGGGAGGTGCTGTTCCCATTAAATCAGGTCTCCCCAGCCTCCGGGCCGTAAACCGGTGGCCTACCCCTCTTTCGTCGCACAGCAAATTTGTTGCTCGCCACCTGTCAAACGTGATCCGGGAGGTCCTCACAAGAGAGTAAGAGTCCAAAATTTGCAAAGACTTTCCATTGAAAGTACCCTCTTGAATGTGCGCCAACGTAGTCTTTGTGGGAGCACCTTCAGTTTGATGCTGCGGCTGCGTGTGGGTATCTGAATGTCACACTTCCAATGAATGGAAGACACAGATCTTTTATTTAGAACGTTTATTTATTAAATATAACGTGGTTATTTATCAATATTTAGCTTTGTGGGAGCCCCTAAAAAGCCATATTAGTGCTTTGGCAGGAGAAATTTGAGGAACATTGTTTCTGAAATAGAATGATATTGTTAAAGAGAGAGTTGGATGGGTCGAGGAACTCAACTGTCCCACAGAAAGTCCAGTGATCATTCCAGCCTAGTCTCTGCGGGTTCACTGAAACTCATTTATCTCATTACTGTCTCTACCACTTAACGTAAGTCAGTCTCCAAAAGTAATTATTCCAAGTCAATGGGAACACGTTCCCACAGGGACTTTGTGGAAAGCCCTCCAAGAACAGTAGTTGCAAGCAGGAACGCTTGTGTGTCATTACATTACCAGACTTCTCCTAACCCCTCGCTTACACCGCCAGCGTCACAGCTCAGTTGCGTGCGCCGCAGTCTTTTCGTAACATTAAAAGTGCGAGAGGAACTTCCACTGCAGGTTCACGTCCTGCGTCTGCGGACTGACCTCTGCGTCGCTGCGAATCCTTTTCGTTCGGTTCAAATTTTGACTGACGCCGCAGCTGATCGTCGTCACTTTCTGTGAAGTTGGGGCTATTCACGACTTAAACCGGAAACTACGCGAGCAAATTTAAAGTGCATCCGGTATATTTTCAAAATAAAACAAACTTTCGGCTGAACTTGCCGGTTTCAGCGTGTCGTCAACATTACGTAATTTTCGGGTTACTCGAAGTGTGTTGCAGCACAGCGTTGTCAGTCATAACCATGGACAACCAGAAGCTGATCATAGAGATCCAGCACTACTCTGTCTGGGCTGAGCTTTCACAGGCTGTGGCTGGAGCAGCAGCCAGTGTAAGCCATCGGCTGTAGCTAGTCCACTCCCACGACGCAACGAAGCCGTAACGCTAGCGGTGTAAGCCCGGGGTAAGCCTCCACTTTCACACAGTCATTTTCATGCGTCTGCTGGTGGAGGTTGTAATCTCTGCTCTCTGCTGTGTAAACTGGGACACTTTGGCAGGGCATTGGGTGTGTTGAAGTTTTGTGTGTGTTCGTCTACATGTGGGGTTGTAAGTGCACTCAGCCACAGGCAGCTGTTAAAACACTTCTCTGCACTCAGCACTGCCAAGTGATGCTGTTCACGAGACCGAGCGCTGAGAGGATGAGCGTACGTTAAGAAGCAGCTTTGTACCTATGAAGCTGCAGAAAAACGCAAGTTGACATTTTGTTACATAACTGTTGGTACTTAGTTTTGGCACAGACAGCATCTTTCAGATATGTTTTCCGAGATCCAGTTGTCAATGTTCAGAAACTCCACTTTGACTCTTTAATGTGTTCCACAAACTGGATTTGTTTGTAAAGGCAATATAACTTTAGTGGAATAAAGAAGCTTCCTCACATTTAAATAGAAAACAGTTCTATTGTCATTCAAATTGTAGCTGAGCCTATTTTCCAGACCTGCCAATAGCCTCCAGGTCACATTTCCCATTTAAACTGCTTCATGCTTCCGAGACAAACCTTGGCTCCTCTTTAGTGTGGTCTCTTTATTTCAGAGCATTTAACTTTTTGTGTGTTTTAACAAGTGTTCTTGAGGCTTCCAACATGCTGTCTGCCGTGTAATTAGTGTCTATGGTTAATTAGCTCACAGCAGGCAGTCTCAAACACTTTCCGTAGCTGCACATCTCACAGACCAAACAATACTTTCAGAGACATAAAAGGGGTGAAAACCCACGGGTTATTTACAGTGCAGTTGTTAGGCACTACGGGAATAAAGTGCGTACTTCCACGCATACGAGTCTGATATTCCCACAGAAAAAAACTCAAGCTGTCTTATTGCCTTTAGAAATCTCACGCAATTGAAATTCTTGACTGATCAAATATTTGTGGCTTCAAAAGCAACACAGGATCTAAGCTGACCCTGGAAATGAAAAAAGTGAGCAGAAGTTTACCAAATATGCACTCAAGAGAAACAAAAATGGAAAGAAGTACCACTGTTCAGTATTACAGATGTGTGAGAGAGCGTGTTTCCATATGTGAAAGATGGAAAGACAGAATGGGATAGTGTGTCTATGTGGGAGCGAAGGCATCTGGTTCTGATCTGCATTTTCCCCTGAGCTGCCTGGTTGTGTGGTCACACACTGTTTGGTAGTGCATAGCAGAGAAGCCTAATGTGTCAGTATGGTTAACGGCACAACTTTGAAAAGAGGACATCTGCAAAGCGTCTATGAGTATGGCTCTCTGGAGAGTTTCACTTATGTGATCTCTAAAGGATGCACTCCAAAGACAGCCATGCACGAAGGTGAGAAGATGAAGAGAAGCAGCAGAGAACCCCTGGTGACTGATGTCTGCATGAGACAGCAAACTAATAGATGTGAGACAAATGAAAACTAATTTAAATGATTAACTATTCATGCAAAAACGTGGCCAGCTGAGACAGATCTGTGGGAAGTGTGGCTCTTCATTTCCACGTAGGAATAAAACTGCTGTCAATCAAAACCCAAATAAACTGATGCAGGAAGGCCACTCCGAGGAGGTCAGCAGGGTTCAACACCTGTATAATCTGCAAGGCCTGAGTGCTTATTAATGTGTGGTAAAGCGGGAGAACACATGGCAGCATTGCACCTTGGCTCACCCACACAAGTTCAGGAAAGAAGGGAAACACAGACACGCTAACAGAGTGGCCTCCCAGCTTCGCGTGTCTGCATGCGTTAATGTTCGTGTCTGCATGTGGCGGACGGTTGCTCCTGCATTTCATTTTTCAACATTTATCTGCCCGTGCTGTGGCCTCTGAGGTCCTGTCCACCAGAGCCACAGAGGTATGGTAACTAAGAGCAGAGCTGCCTTTTTTTCTCCCAAGAGAAGCAGTTTGGCCAAGGCCGCCCTCCGAACACAGCCATACCAGACGAGTGCATCACCCCTGTTTGGAAAGAATGAACACACATTGCCTTGTAATGTGTTACTAATGGGTGCAGGTATTTGTGAGGGAGTGGGCACTTTATGGGGAAACTGATTCTTAACGGGGCTGCGGTGCTCTAAAGAAAAAACCCTATGCTGCTGTCACATCAGCATGATATGCATTTTGAGACCTTCCCTGTGACTGTGAAGGGAGAAAAAGACACATTCCAATAACATGTCTATTAACATGGTTTCTGCTCATATTTTGGAATCCAGTCCATTTTCCAGTATTTGTATCCAAACTAGTGGCCTCTATTGCAGTAGGGTCAGAGTTGTTTGTTCCCTTACCAGTCAGGGACCTGACCCTGTGCTCCCTCTGATTAGAGCCCAGCAGAGATCAGACAGCAGGCAACGGCAAAAAGACATCATGACCTCTTAGGACACCCCTAAAAACATGCTCTTTAATTGTTTTTGTAGAAGTGAGCAAATGAGTGAGTGGAAAATGTGTGGAGGCCAGCCTCCCTCTGCGGGGAGGCAGTTCAGTTAGCTTATGGCTCAAGGACAGGAAAGGATTGGTGTACACATCCAATGGTTTGACCGAGACAGCACGTCCGCCTCTGCTGGCCTGTTCAGTCTGCAAGTGCCCCCCTCCCCACTCATCTGCAGAAGATGTCTGCATTGAACATGACTGAGCTGTCTAAAACTACTTCAGAAAAAAAAAATATTTTACCTTATTTCTACAGGTGTCTGTTCCTAAGAACACTCAGTCAAGATTTAATAACGTTTACAAAACAAAACTAAGAAAAACCATGAAAAAGCCGAACAGAAGACAGAAATTTTTCTGAAAGGTATTTAAGTAATTTAGAAGAATTTATTCTGCATATACACACTGCTCACAAAAATTAAAGGAACACTTTTTTTATTGGGCCTGGCATGATTGGAATGAAACCTGTCTGATAATTTTCTGGTTGGTTAAGCAGCTGAGGACCTCGTTAATCAATTTCAGCTGTATTGGTGTTCATGGAATTAACAACAGGTGCACTTCAGTGGCAACAATTAGAAAACCCTCCAAACAGGACTGGTGTTACATGTGGAGGTCATTTCAAGTTTCTCCCTCTTGATCTTTTTTGGCTGGTTTTCCACTCGTGCTGATTTTGGCTTGATAATTATCTCTACTGGCAGTATGAGGCGTCCTCAAGCCCTCAGCAGGACCGATACCTGCTCCTTTGTGCAAGGCGGAACAGGCTGAGCACTGCTCGTGCCCTACAGAATGACCTCCAGAGGGCAACTGGTGTGAATGTCTCTACCCAAACAATCAGGAACAGACTTCATGAAGGTGGCCTGAGGGCCCCACGTCCTGTAGTGGGCCCTGTGCTCACTGCCCAGCACCGTGGAGCTCCACTGGCATTTGCTCAAGAACACCAGAATTGGCAAGTCCGCCACTGGCGCCCTGTACTTTTCACAGACGAGAGCAGGTTCACCCTGAGCACCTGTGATAGACGTGAAAGAGTCTGGAGAAGACAAGGAGAACGTTATGCTGCCTGCAACGTGGTTCAACATGACAGGTTTGGTGGTGGGTCAGTGATGGTCTGGGGAGGCATATCCATGGAGGGACGCACAGACCTCTACTGCCTAGGAAATGGTGCTCTGACTGCCATAAGGCATCCAGATGAAATCCTTGAACCCATTGTCAGACCCTACGCTGGTGCAGTAGGTCCTGGTTTCCTCCTAATGCACGACAATGCCCGGCCTCACGTGGCAAGAGTATGCAGGCAGTACCTGGAGGATGAAGGAATTGAAACAACTGAATGGCCTTCACGATCCCCTGACTTAAACACAATAGAACATCTCTGGGACATTATGTTTGGGTCCATTGGGCGCCTCCAGGTTGCTCCTCAGACAGTACAACAGCTCAGGGATGCCCTCACACAGATCTGGGAGGAAATGCCACAAGACACCATCTGTCGTCTCATTAGGAGCATGCCGCCACGTTGTCAAGCATGCATACAATCTGGTGGGGGCCACACAAGATACTGAAAAGCATTTTGATGTGCAGAAATTAAGTTTTGGTAAAAATGGACTAGCCTGCCACATCTTCATTTCTCTCTGATTTTATGGTGTCTACACAATTGAGCCTCTGTAGGCTGAAAACTTTTATTTCCATTAAAAGACTTGGCATCCTTTTGTTCCTAAGACACTGCCCTGTCGTTATTTGTATAGATATCCAACTTCATATTGAGATCTGATGTATCTAATGTGTTTCTTTAAAGTGCTCCTTTTATTTTTGTGAACAGTACATACGATTATCAGACAGGTTTAATTCAATTCATGCCAGGCCCAATAAAACAGTGTAAAAAAAAGTGTTCCTTTTAATTTTGGCTTTGAACTCATGTTTTGTGATTTGTTTGTAATTGCAAAATCGTGCTTCAATTCCATCTTTTCAGTTATTTTTGCAACTCTTTGAAGTTTTTCTATTTATTTGTGGTTGCTTTATTCTATCTAAACTTTCATTTCTTCCTCACTTTGGTTCTGTTTGGTGTTTGTGACATTTTTTTTACAACTCTTTCTTGCTCATTTGTGGTTCTTTGGAGTCTCTATTTTGGGGTTCCCAACCTCTTTATTGTTGTGTCATTGACTCCTATAAATGTGCTCAATTTTAGAAGAATACTTATAAGGTACCCCTTAAATGTATTGGTCTCCTGGCTTCAGTAATCAATTCAAGGGAATGATTTGCACATTTCTGCTGAAATTTTAAGGAAAGCGTATGAATTAAAAAAACAAAAAGGGCTCCAAATAAAAGTCATACATCTGATGTCCTTGATGATTTTTCCATGCAAATATGGTAACTCCTTCTATTTTTTTTTTTCCAGTGACAAAACAGCACTCTTGGTTCTGGCTGCTTCTGTTTCATTCAACATCCTCCCTCCTTACATCACATGGAGTGTGTGGCCCATTTATCCCCCTGTGTCCTTTTCTTTCTGCTCTTCTTGGCCCTTTTCCTGCGTCCCTTGACTCCCTCCCTTCCTCACCTCTGTAGATTCACCGCACACTCTGTCCCGGTCAGCCTCTCATTATTTTTACCCACCAGAATGTGGATCAGCTCCACTTCATGCGAAGAGAAAACCACAAGTTTTATTCTTCCTGGACGTTACTCAACCATAAGAGCATTTTCAATCTATTCACCAGCATCCTAGTTATTAAAAAACAAAAAAAAAAAAACTGGCGTGTCACACAAGAAAACAGAGAAAGCAGGAGACCTCTTCTGTGTCTGAGGTGGATCAATATTTATAGATAGTCTACAAGTCAGCCTGTCAGAGTCAAGCACAGGAAACCAAATTCCTCACTAACAGTTTTTTTCATGTCAGCTGTCTCAGGATGCTGGCGCACTTCCACTATCTTATGAACTCTCTCTCCTGCAACACTTGGCAAGCTGCCCAGCCCAAGAGGCTGTAGCAATCGGAGCCTGATCCAAACAAAGCCACTATAGCAAAAGCTTTTTCACGCCAAGCGAAGCATCCATATTGCTGCACTGCACAAAGACATTCATTCAGGGGACAACAATAAACATTATTATCATTAATGAATAGCATACCCTAGAAAAAAATGTACATGAGCACTTTCACTCTATGGACTTCATAACTTCAATTCATTTCAATTCAATTCACTTTTATCTATAAAACCCAATATCACAAAACAATTGTCTCAATGGGCTTCAAACCGATAACCTTGATATTTCCAGTAGGCCACCAACATTTTTCACCAAATTACTTTCATTAAGAACACACAACAGAAAAAAGTAGCATTTTTGAAACAGTTTTTGGATAGACTTGGCTCAAAACTATCCTTAGGTTTTTACAAAAGTAAAAATAAAAAATGAGCTACTGTATTATATTGCATTTGATTGTGGTGCATAAAAGGCACAAACTGTGGTTCTCTAGTTGGCAAAAATAAATTGAAAAGCTTCAAAGACTTCCCTGACTGTGCAGCCCACACAGAGAGCAACTGAGTTATAGGATGCAATCTGTTCATACGAAGACATTAATGTTTTTGTCCATGTATGAAGTCATGCACACTTACTGTAGTTGTAGTTGTCAGTGTGTAAAATGAGTTCCCAGGATTTGAACCATATCTGCAAGAGGAGCCAGGTTTTGCTTTGCCATTTTTAGTTTCTCTGCGGTTTTGTCATGTTTTGGTTAATTTCTGTTTTTAATAAATGATTCAGTTTCTGCCATCATACATGGTCTCCTGCATTATGGGTCTTTCACTGCCAATTCCTGACATAGAGAGACAAATAAGCATTTAAAAAAACAGTGATTTTGTCAGTACTCCCTCTTAGAAATCATGGTCGGGCCAGAGTTTTTCAGCTTGGGTGCATATCCACAGTGAGAGACATAATCAAAAAAAAAAAAAAAAGAAAAATCTGAAAATCACATTGTATGATTTTTTTTTATATAATTTATTACTAATACAGTGCAGTTGCCCTGTTCCATGTGCAGGAAAACACCCCCATAGTATGATGCTACCCCCCTCATGCTTTGCAATAGGGATGGTGTTCCTGGAATAGTCATCATTCCTTTTCCTCTAAACACTGTGAGTGGAATTAAGACCAAAAGAGCGTCTCGTATGGGATACTAGGATTTCTAGTTTTCATGTCAGCGGCACCACAGTGAGTGGTTCTAGGTCTTAGTTGAGTGACTGACCCCAGGCAAGTCGAGGATAAATGAGGCGCATTAGCAGCTCCATCCACCATTAGGAGTATAACACCTTATTGAAGAATTGTAGAATCAAGCCTCCACATCTGCCTCTCAGTTTTCTTTATTTCTTTCTATCTTTAGGCCTAATCTCGGAGACATACATATGCTATTGAAGGATCCACCAGGTGTCCTCAGGAGCTGCAGCGCATGGAAGGGCGAGGGTTTTCTGTGGATGGCCTGGCTGAGGAGTAGCAGCTACAGAGCGCATGCCGTGCAGCGCTGGCAGGGCTCGAGAAGTGCACGCTTCTGGACAACACTGGTGCCTGCGTGGGATCAGATCCCCCGGGCGGAAATCGTGGACCTGCAGCAGACGGCGTGGCACGACAGCTGGATCAGACGGGGTGTCTAGTCTTGCTTCTGATTGAGGAGACGTGCAGGCCGACCCGTGCCTCAATAAATGCTCCTGCAGACCGGTGGCCCTCCACTGGGAACCCCGCACGCAGCCGAGCCGGCCGACACTCTTCAATAATGAGTGCTCAATGGAGTTTAACAGACATTTCCATTGACATATTTATCAGAGGATGTTCAACTGGCTGTTCTGCATGTCAATCAAGGGACATACTCCAGGGTGAGGATGATAATTCGCTGACAGATTCAAAAAGAAAAAAATATTTGTATTTTTTAATTTTTGATGGCCCACAATCTACTCACAGGTTCTACACAATTGACCGGTCAATCCCAATCAATGTAATGAACAGCCCCGATCTAAATGGTCACCGGCAAACTTAGGACGGGCCTGGACATGTGCTGGTTTGAGCAAGGGAAACTTCTGTGTCATGCATGATTTTCACACCATGACTTCTTAATGTATTACTAACAGTAACCTAAAAAACAGTGGTCCCAGCTCTTCTCAGGTCATTGACCACCTCCTCCCATGTAGTTCTGGGCTGAATCCTCACCTTTCTTAAGATCACTGAAACCCCATGAGGTGAGATCTTGCATGGAGCCCAAGTGGAAGGGAGATTGACAGTCAGCTGTCATGACCACAGCTGACATGTTGCTGCAGTGCTGTTGGCACCTTGGACCCTTCAAACGCTCCTTTTATCAGACATCTCGGGGTAAATCTTAACAGGCATTTTAAATTTGACAAGCAGGTCAGTGCAGTAGTCCAGTCCAGCTTTGAGGGTAATCCGTAGAGTTAAGCCTTATCTTTCTCCAGACTGGACTACTGCAACTCTTAAAGAGGACTCGACAGTGTAAGCACATCACTCCAATTTTCCCTCTCTTCACTCGCTGCCTGTGTCTTTTAGGATTGTTTTTAAGACTTCTGGTTTTTAAACTGCTCTGGCATCTCAATATCTTTCTGAACTTTTACATTTCTATTGTCCACGTCGAGTCCTAAGATCTGAGGATCAGATGTTTCTAACGGTTCCCAGGACTCGTCTTGTGACCAGGGGAGACGAAGACTTTTCAGTTGCTGGTCCTAAACTCTGGAATGTGGACCCTGTTCTGTGAGGTCTGCCAGTTCTGTCAGTGATTTTAAGTCTCTTTTAAAAACACATCTTTTAAATCAGGCTTTTAACATCAGTGAGCAGATCTAGGGGGCCTGCTTGTTTCATTGTTTTTATTGAATCTTATTTTTTATTTGCTTTTATTGTTTTATTGTTTTTACCGTTTCTCCTATGTAATTTTATTGTTTTGGATTTTATTTATATTTGATTTTATGTTCAGCACTTTGGTTGCTTCAGCTTTTATAAGTGATCCACAAATAATAACTTGATTGACAGATTGATGCTTAGCTTCTTCCATTTATAATAATTGCTCCAACAGTGGACTATTTTTCACCAAGCTGCTTGGCTATTGCCCCGTAGCCCTTTCCAGTCTTGTGGAGTTCTACATTTCTTCTCTGGTGTCTTTGACAGCTCTTTGGTTTTGGATAAGTTAGTAGTTGGAGTCTTACTGATTGAATGGTGTCTGTAGCAGCCATGATAATATTGTCTTTATGCTGCTAACGACCTTAAACAGGTGCTTCTAATTTAAGAGTGGAGGTGGACTATTTAAAGGTGAACAAACAGGTCAGAATTCTGGTGATAGACGAGTGTTTAAATACGTATTTGCAACGGTAGCATACTAATAAATATTTTCTTAAAATCATACAGTAGGATTTCCATATTTTTTTAGATTATGTCTCTCAGAGTGGACATGCACCTAAGATGAAAATTTTTGACCCTCCATAAGTGGGAGAATTTACTAAAATCACCTGTTGTTCTAATACTTGCTTTGCCTCATTGTGGTTTCTAAAAACCTTTATGTATTGACATTTATATGGTATCTAAAAGCATATCTGGAAAAATGTGTATCATTTTTATTATATATTAATACATATATTTAATATATTTATTATAATTTTATTATCTCCATACATGTTGCAATGTTAAACTTTTGTGTTGCTGAATAAGATAAAATATTTGTAAATGATTGAGGACAATTCATTTTTTCAACAGAGTGCAGAGGCCTTGGGGTGGTGGCAGTGTTTAGTGGTCTTGCCTCATATTAAGAAGTTGGTGAGTTTACGTTCTCCTTCTGCATTTGTGGGTTTTCTTTGTTTACCTCGTTTTCTTCCAATACTGACAGCTGACTTCATATTTATTCACTGAGTGTTTTTCAACATTTTATTGTAGTCTCTATTGGGCTTAAACTCCTGTATTGATGGTCCTTCATGTGCTATAGCACACACTGCTCTACGTACCAACAGTTCACTAACATAATGTCAAAGCAACGCTACAAGTAGAAAGGGTTTTACTGCTGTGCTAGTTAGCTCCTCTCAGTCTGGTGACTAACAGACCAAATATTTGATAGTCTATGCCAAGAAATACATAACAGCAAAGCAAAACACTAAGAGAAGGCATGAAGCTCGAATTGATTTAAAAAAAAAAACATAAAATACTGTAATAATCAAACAGTACTTCAAGGGAAATGGGCAAACATGTCATATTTCAAGGAGTTTAAGGCAGAAAAAAAGTGATATGTTTTTCCATGTTATGTCTCATTTGCTTGTTCAACAATCAAAATCAACCCAACTGGGCCGAGTAATTGAGACCAGCTCCATGTCTGTGAGCAAGGGGGAGAAATCTCAATTGATTTACACACTGAAACAGCTAAAGCAGCTGTTGAGCTGCAATAGAAAGACAGGATTTAATTATAGTGCACAAACTGTTACCTCACACCATAATGTGTGTGGGGCCCAACAAGACATACAACCTAACAAGTACATTATAATGGGACAAAGCCTCATTTTCTTTGCCTCCAACATTCTTTTGGTTTGTTTTTAAGCTGGCAAGATTTATTGCTCAGTAATTATCACAGTTATATCCATAAATATCTTGTGTACAGGACACAAAAGCAAACAGCACTTTTCTAACGACTTGATTTTACTTGAATGTTGCCTTTATAGCAGGATATTAATAAAAGAACTGGAAGTGCCTGGAGGTAGGTTTCTGACCGTTCTACACCTCCAGTCCAATTAAAAATAGATTGTGCTGGACTCTGGTGCCTACTTATAAGACTTTTACTTGCAGGTTAGTGAAAAAGATGATGGAATTACGTGTTAACAGCTCTGGGATCCATTGATTAGTATGTCTCTGTTCACTTAATTATTATTTA
Source organism: Oryzias melastigma (assembly GCF_002922805.2). NCBI lineage: Eukaryota > Metazoa > Chordata > Actinopteri > Beloniformes > Adrianichthyidae > Oryzias > Oryzias melastigma. The sequence goes on along the minus strand of NC_050530.1, from coordinate 23,331,654 downwards.
TCTTTTCTTTATTGAGGGAAAACTACTTGGAATAATGCTGGATTTGCCATAAATCAAATCAAAGGCTGTCTTAACTTCAGCAGTTTCTAAATTGAAAATGTCATTGGGGAAATAGATACTTTTAGATGGATTTAGAAAGGAAAGCAAACGATTGCTGCATTTGATGTTATTCTTAACTATTGTGTCTTTACTATTTTAAATAAACACATTCTAAACAGATCTGATTTTCTTTATTAAGACAACATTACACGTTCCAGGGAGCAGATGGATCCTCAAGGGTCTGGAGGAGATTACCACTTGGGCACACATGAGCTTCAAGCCGACAAAGTCCAGATCTTTGGTGTTGAAGAAAGGGAAAATCATTGATAGATTTCGCTTTACACTTGGCTCTACTGAGATGCCATCCATCACGGAGAGACCAGTGAAGTGTCTGGGAAAAGTTTTTGACTGCAGCTTGCAAGATGCAGCAGGGATCCGTGAAACAAACTTGGAGCTGGAAGCCTGGCTAGCTGCTGTGGACAAGTCTGGGCTACCTGGCAAGTTCAAGGCCTGGATTCACCAGCATGGAATCCTCCCACAGATTTTATGGCCTCTTATGATATACGAAGTCCCAATCTCTGCCATAGAGGGGTTCGAAAGAAGAGTCAGCAGGTTTCTGCGTAAATGGCTGGGGCTACCTCGGAGTCTGAGCAGTATCGCACTATACGGTCAGAGCAACAAGCTAAAACTCCCAATAAGTAGTTTGAGCGAGGAGTTCAAAGTGAGCCGTGCAAGGGAGGTGCTCCAATACAGAGAGGACCCTAAGGTCTCCCAAGCAGGGATCAAAGTGCAAACGGGGCGGAAGTGGAAGGCAGCTGGAGGCAGTTGACTTGGCTGAGTCGAGGCTCCGGCACAGGGCACTGGTCGGAGTTTACTGCAGAAATAGATGACAAATGTGTTGCTGCACATAACTGACAAAAAAAGAAGAAAGAAACAATGTTAAAACTATGACACTGTCTTATCACAGTATATCTCTAAGCATTTTAAATCAATTGATTGACATTGTCACAAACAGGCAGACAGCTGGTTCCATGTGCAGCAGGTTTATTAACAGAGCTAAAAGTCCACAGGCTAAGCAGGGTCAGACAGGCAGAGGTCATACACGGGCATGGGATCATCCGAGACGAGAGAGAAGAGGAGTCAGAGTCCAGGCGAGGGTCAGGGGCAGGAGGCAGGCAATCAGAGTAGTAGGGTCGGAGGCAGAAGGTCAGGTCCAGGAATAAACGCTCGGAGATGCAGGCAGGGTGGCACAAACAAAACTTTGCAGAGTGACACTGTGGAGCCAGACTATATGCTGAGGAGGTGATGAGATGATGGGAAACAGCTGACGATGATGAGTCCAGGTGGGGGCAGGTGGTGAGGTCAAAACTCTGGTGAGCGCTCCCTCTGGTGGCTGGAGATAGTAGCAGCAGGTTGCTCCATGACAGAGCCCAACCCCCCCCCCCTCACTCACTGATCAGGGAGGGGTCAAGGATATCATCCACAGCAACCCAGGAGATTTCTTCGGGGCCATACTCCTCCCAATCCACCAGATATTGAAGCCGACAACCCGGCGCCGGGAATCCAAGAGCTCTCTGACGAGGTAGGCTCCCTCCCCCTCCACCATCACCAGGGGCACCCCAACCTCTGATGGTTCAGGATGAGACTCCGTGTCCGGGGGACCACCGGCAGGTTTCAGTAAGGAGGTGTGAAAGGTGGGTGAGATGCGGTATTCTGGAGGCAACTGCAGGCGATAGGATACAGGGGTGATCCGACGGAGGATTTTGAAAGGACCCACATACCTCGGACTAAGCTTCTTGCAAGGGAGCCACAGTGGGAGGTCTCAGGTCGAGAGCCAGACCCACTGGCCGGGAACCAGATCGGGCCCAGGACGCCGGCGGCGATCGGCCTGCACCTGGGTTCGGCGAACAGCACATTGAAGCTGAACATGCACTGCCTCCCACGTCTCCTCACAGCGACGGAACCACTTGTCCACAGTCGGCAGCTCCGTAGATCCGCCCAACCAGGGGAAGAATGAATTTGAACCCACAGCACACACTGAAAGGGGGTGAGTCCCGTGGCAGCCTTCCTGAGGGAATTCTGGGCATATTCGGCCCAAACCAGGATTCGACTCCAGTCCTCCGGGTGTTGACTGCAGTAGGTACGGAGGAACCTCGTAACTTCCTGGTTCAGGCGTTCCACTTGGCCGTTAGATTGAGGATGGTAGCCGGAGGTGAGGCTCACATTTATGCCCAGACCCCCGCACATAGCTTGCCACACCCGAGAGGTGACCTGCGGGCCACGATCCGACATGATGTCCTCTGGAAGACCGTAGTGCCGGAACACGTGGTCGAGGAGCTGCTCTGCGGTTTCCAGAGCCGTGGGCAGCGTGGGCAATGGAATCAGCCGGCAGGCTTTTGAAAAACGGTCAATGACAGAGAGGATAGTGGTATTACCTCTTGACCGGAGCAGATCAGTGATGAAGTCCACTGCGATGTGTGACTAGGGATGACGTGGAATGGGCAGGGGTTGCAGGAGGCTGGCTGGAAGCTGTCGTAGCGACTTTGCTGTTTGACAGGCAGCACACCGGGTGACGTACTGGGCTGCGTCTGACTGCAATGTGGGCCACCAAAAGGAATTTTCGGTTAAGGCCTGTGTGCTGGCCATACCTGGGTGTCCAGCTGCTGGGGAGTCATGCACAAGATGGAGGACCTTTTGTCGACAGGACGGGGGAACATACACCTTATCACCTGGGCAGGATGGTGGTGGTGCCTCCGCTGCGTTAAGCTCAGCCTGCTCAGTCATTACATCCCATTGCACAGGAGCCAAGACCAATGATGAAGGTAGGACAGTCTCTGGTGTTACCGACCCCTCCCCAGAGTCGTCATGAAGACGAGATAGGGCGTCGGCCTTTCCATTCTTCGAGCCTGGATGATAGGTGATCTGGAAACAGAAGCGTGAGAAGAACAGGGACCAGCGTGCCTGCCGTGGGTTCAACCTCTTAGCGGTCTTAATGTATTCCAGGTTCTTGTGGTCGGTTAGAACCAGGAAAGGCTGAGCTGACCCTTCAAGCCAGTGTCTCCATTCGGAGAACGCCTCCTTCATGACCAGCAGTTCTCGATCACCCATGCCATAGTTTCGCTCTGCATCATTTAGCTTCCGGGAAAAGTAGGCACACGGAAACATCTTGGCTGGTTGACCCTGGCGTTGTGACAGCACAGCTCCTATTCCCGTGTCAGAGGCATCCACCTTCACGATGAACTGTGCACCTGGGTCCGGGTGACGGAAGATAGGTGCCTGGGTGAAGCACTGTTTCAGCTACAGCTGGAGTCCAGGTCAGGCGTTTGGGAGCCCCTTTCAGGAGGGCAGTGAGAAGAGCTGCCACCATGCTGAAGCCGCGGATGAAACGCCGGTAGAAGTTGGTGAACCTGATGAATCTTTGCAGCTCCTTGACAGTGGTCGGCTGAGGCCACTGCTGCGCAGCCTCCACCTTGGCCTGATCCATGGCAACGCCCTCTGCACCGATTATGTATCCCAAAAATGCGATGGAGGTTCTGTGAAACTCGCATTTATCTCCCTTGGCATACAGCTGGTGTTTAATGAGTCGCTGCAACACCTGCCGGACATGTGTGACGTGTTCCTCAAACGAGTCGGAATGAACCAGGGTGTCGTTGATGTACACGACAACAAAACGTTGTAGCATGTCACGGAAAATATCATTGACAAAGGCCTGGAATACGGAGGGAGCGTTACAGAGCCCACAGGGCATGACCAGGTACTCATAATGTCCTGAGGTGGTCGAAAAGGCGGTCTTCCATTCATCCCCCTCCCGTATTCGGATGAGATTATACGGGCACCTCAAGTCCAGTTTAGTAAAAAAGCGGGCTGAGCGGAGCTGCTCCAGAGCGGAGGGAACCAGAGGCAGGGGGTAACGGTATTTCACAGTCACTTCGTTCAGGTTGCGGTAGTCCACACATGGCCTCAGCCCACCATCCTTCTTCTTCACAAAGAAGAAGCCAGCAGAGGCAGGTGAAGTTAACGGTCAAATGAAACCCTTTGCCAATTCCTCCTGGATGTAGGACTGCATGGCAGCTGACTCAGGTTGCGACAGCAGGAACACCCGTCCTCGGGTGGGCACCGCCCCCAGCAGCAGATCAATGGCGCAGTCGTAGGACCGATGCGGAGGGAGCTGTGTGGCACGTTGTTTGATGAAAGCCACCTGCAGATCCTGGTATCTCCCCCCCTCCTCCACACCTGTCGTGCTGATATCCATGAGGGCGGCGGCCGCGATTGGCCGTGAGACTGCTGGAACAGACCCCCTGGGAACTTGAAGGCAGTGTTGCTGGCAGTGAGCGGACCTGAACAGGAGTTTGTGTTCTGACCAGTTTATATTGGGGTTGTGCTTCTTCAGCCAAGGCAGACCGAGGATGACAGGACAGCGGGGGGAATCTATGGTGAAGAGGCGGAGGGTCTCATGGTGGTGGTCTGGCGCCATGACAGACATGTCCTGGGTCAGAAACCAGATCTGGCCCGACCCCAGGGGTCTTCCGTCCAGGGCGGTGACGGCCACCTGAGCATCACAGGAAAACAGAGGCACATTATTAGTCTGAGCAAAGTCCAGATCAATGAAATTTCCTGCTGCCCCAGAGTCAATCATAGCCTGCGTTTCCATTGCACGGTCATCAAAGTGCAGGACAATGGGTAGAGTGAAGGTGAAAGCAGGTTCACTCACTGGTTGTGCAGAACGACGTGGTTGGCAGTTGGGGCAGGTGTTGCGGATGTGACCTGGCTGACCACAGTAGAGACAGAGATCCTGCTGGAAGCGTCTCGCTCTCTCTCTTGGTGAGAGCTGGGTGGAGCCGAGCTGCATGGGCTCGTGGTGTGGGCCAGGGGCTCCCGGGAGGAATGATGAGCCGCCCCTGGAGCTCACAGGGGTGGGGTGGCGCGGCTGGCGTGTTCTCAGCAGGTTGTCAAGCTTGATGGTGAGAGCGATGAGGTCATCCAATGACAGACCCTCGTCGCGACACGCCAGCTCTCGCTGCAGTTCTGTGGCGAGTCCCTCGCGGAAGGCCGTTGTCAGTGCGCTGCTCGTCCAGTCTGTGCTCGCCGCCAGAGTTCTGAAGCGCAGTGAATAAGCGGGAGCGGTCTGCCGGCCCTGCTTGATGCCGTAGAGTTGTTCTGCAGAGTGTTTTCCGTCCGCGGGATGGTTAAACACCTCCCGTAACTGCTGCGTGAAGGCCGTATATGAATGGAAGGGCAACGATCCTCCAGTCCAGAGCGCAGCTATCCATTCACGTGCAGCCCCGGTCAGTAGAGAGCACACCAGAGACACTTTGGCGTCCTCCGTCGGGTAGAGGCTGGGTTGTTGCCGCAGAAACAGTTCACACTGCATGAGAAACCCCACACATTGCTCCGCCATCCACGGACCTGGTGTGTGAGCAGGTGTCGGATCGGTTGCGCCGTCAGCGGCGGCGGCTGCAGGTGACGGCTGGGAGTCTGAAGAGGCCGCAGAGGAGATGCTGCTGACAGGTGGGTTGAGCTGGAGGCGTGTCATGATGGCTTCAGTAGCAGTGTTCAGACGTTGAAGCTGGCGACGGTGCTCAAGCAGTAACACAGCATACCCCGCCGGGTTTGTTGGGGTGGGAACTCCTGCTGCTGGATCCATGTTTGGCGAAGTTTTCTGTCACAAACAGGTAGAATCAGAGTAGTAGGGTCGGAGGCAGAAGGTCAGGTCCAGGAATAAACGCTCGGAGATGCAGGCAGGGTGGCACAAACAAAACTTCGCAGAGAGTGACACTGTGGAGCCAGACTATATGCTGAGGAGGTGATGAGATGATGGGAAACAGCTGACAATGATGAGTCCAGGTGGGGGCAGGTGGTGAGGTCAAAACTCTGGTGAGCGCTCCCTCTGGTGGCTGGAGATAGTAGCAGCAGGTTGCT
>NC_050530.1:23308007-23324509 GCF_002922805.2 Oryzias melastigma | reverse complement strand
GATGTAAACAAGGCCCGACCAGGCACACCCACTGATGGAGTTAAGGAGAGGACTAGTTCTCGAGAGCAAGGACCGGACTCCGCACCACGAGACCTGGACGCCCTCAGGCTCCGATGTAGTTTGATCCCCTGCTAGATCTTAAGTCTCGGGGATCCCACTCCCGGCGTGGGGAGGAGACTGCCGGGCCCAGGAGACCGGCATCCAAGAGACTAGACCACCAGGCCGAGCCCCCCTCCGCCAGGGATGGGGTAGGGGACAGAAGGTCGCAGAAGGGGTTGCAGGTCCCAACTTCCTTGTGTGATGCATGCGTGTTTGCTTGTTAGAGTGTATGTTTGTGGTGTTAGAGGTGTGTGTACTAAAGGGTGCAGTTAAAATTGATGAGGAGGCCTTAACTCGCAGAGATATTTCCCTCTTCTATACAGGGTTTATACCACCACATTTAACATCATCACACTCAATTTGTTCCCCACTCTACTTAAACAGCTCTGTTTTTATGCTTCACTCCCAGATGCTCTGTTAGCCCTGCCTCAGCGTTCTGGTGCTGGTTATCTCTGCGTTGGTCATCCGGAACCTGATCTGACTGAGGATTCTCCATGTTAGCCTCTGGCTCTTTGATCCCCTTTAAGGCCACTGAATCAGTCTGCCTCTTCTTTTTTTAATGCTGTCCATTGCAAGAGCTTGAGGCTCCTGCAGTATCTTAGCTGTTCCTAGCTCTGTTCTTTTCTGGACTGAGATGTCTGAGGTCTTTCTAGGATCTGCTGTAGCCACTCCTCCAGTTTGGAGGTTACAGCCCCGAGTGCTCCAATTACCACGAGCACCACTGTCACTTTCACCTTCCAAGCTTCCTCCAGTTCCTCTCTGAGTCCCTGGTATTTCTCCAGTTTCTCATGTTCCTTCTTCTTCATATTACCATCAACTGGTATGGTAGAGCAGCTAAGATACTGCGCTGCACCATTAACCCTTGTGCTATCCTCAGCATGTTTACATTAAAGTGGGGTCATCAGGACCCAACAAGACAGCATGCTGAACTTTTTGTTCAAGGATTTTTCATGTTCACTGGTGTCCCATAAGAGAGCTTGGAGGAGAAGAGTGAAAAAACTTGTGTTAACTTCCAAAATGTTTGTCAAGGCTTTTTGCTATTTGGAATCCTATAATGGATTTCAGTTATTATTCACTCAGTCTATGGCTATATGGCTATACGAAAGGGTGGAAGTAGAGTATATTGTCTTCGTGTTATTCAAAGAATTTTTGAACGAGCACCTCCTCCAATTCAAACTGAAAAAGTTATATTATGCTAATTATTATTTTTGTGCCAGTTTCCTTTGTTTAACTGTGAAAGCTGGACTTCATCTATCTCATTATTTAGAAATTACAAATGTACATTTGCTTTTCAGGAGTTGCTGGCCATTATTACTGTTAGAAAGTGACAATGTTTAAAAAATGATTGATCATATTTTCAGGTAATTGTGAAATCACTACATGTCTTACATGTAATGGGCTTTTTCTGGTGTTAATTTACAAAAAAATATGACAGGACTATTACAAATATATTGTGGCATACACCATGGAGGGATTGTGGCCAGTTTGGCTTTATTAAGGAGAAAAACACTCAAATATTTTTAAATTTCTGTTTGTCAATTGACACCATATATATATAGATATATATCTATATCTATATCTATATATATATATATTTATCTATATATATATATATATTTTATGATTATCACATCCGCATGCCTTAATGATTCACCCCTCCTGTGGCAGAGGTAATGATCATCAGCATAAAGATAGATTAACACACTGCTAAAAGGCTCTGTGAAGCTTTGAGGAGTTGCTTGGAGTCACACATTCAGAATGTGATTTTTTGTTAAAGTTGGGAACAAAGACTGGATAATGTGTTGGAATGATTGAGTGGATGATGTGGGAAAATAAAATGGAAAATATTAGCAAATCGGAAAATGTTACAGGTAGTTGGAATGGAAGAGACATTGTAATAATGTAATGCATTCTAAACTTGATGACAAATCTTCCAGAACAACATGAAATTTCACCCCTTGCTCTCCCATTTGCACGATAAGACACACACACAAAAAAAACCACCGTAGTGTGTTGAGAATTTCTGTGCTAATGAGATGGCTTGGCAGTGGTTGAGTTATGGGCATGAGCGCATGGTGAGACGTCACCCAAGTGCTGCCTGCAAGAGTGTACTGAGTGCACCTCACGCCAACTTGCTGCCAAAGTCCTGTAATGACGAATTTATCAGCCTGCAGCTGCTGACCGCTGGAGTAGGCTGGGGGTACTGCAGGAAATATTCACATCCAGCAGTTCAATTTGGAAGAAATCCGATCCCTCTGCTTTCTCTTTGATAAACCCCGATCACATTACAGCTTCTGATCACAATAGGGTCAGATAACATGTTTTGTTAGAGGCTAATAATAAAACTTAACCTACACAAGACTTCAGAACAAGGGGGCCACTAAAGGTGATGGGGGGGCTCAGCCCCAAGAGATGCACAGAATATGCACATTTGCAGTTGCTATCACATTTTTCATTTCATTCATAAGTAAATAAATAAATGAAATCACCTGTGCAACGTTTACCTGGTAGCTTTTCCATTCAACAACACTGTCCTTTGTATTTATGAGTGTCATGCTTGCCAAAGACGACTAAAGCTTTCTTCCAATTCTTGTTACCACTCCTGACTAAACTATCATGTTTGATCCTTTTGACAAACACTACAGAGGAAGTCGGCAGTTGAACTGTTTAGTGAATATTCACGACTAGTTGTGTTCTTCTAACCAGTTGTGGTGAAATGTTCTCTTCTGTGTACCAAAATGATCATATAGGTAGCTCTTCAGATTGACCTGTCTGGGTCCTGCGTCTTCGTCCCCCAAGTCAAACTCTGCAGTGAAATGAGAGGCTGCAGCAGCTTCATCATTTTCCCTCTTGGTCTGTTTGCTCTCCTTTCTCTGGAACTCTCAGATCTTCCTCTCCATCTTCCTGCTGCAACTCCTCTGTCTCTCTGCTCTCTCTGTCTTGAGCTTGTCTTTTTTCTCCCTCAGCCTCTCCTTCTGCCTGACCCTTCGAGAGAGGTTGAAATATATTGAACTGACAACAGATCCAACATAGACCCTGATGTCAAGACTTTTGCTCACCTACCACAGTCGATCGTTGATCGCTGCACAGATTACATTTTAGTCACATTTTTACATGTTTACACATTAAGCCCTGAAAAAAAATAATAATTCCTTGAGTTGGTGCAATGCTAAATAGAACCCTCAACAATATTTTGGTCAGGCTTATTTGACTTGTTATCTCTTGGCTCTCCTCTTCGTAATGTCGGCTCTCTTGAACAAAAGCTCAAGTTAAAAAACTCTTATATGGTGCACAATGACTGAAATGTTTTGTATCTTATATCCATAAAATTCTAATCAGACTTTTTGCACCACAAAGGAACACCCTGTGAAATTCTTGTCTCACCTTAGTAGAGGTCATTTTCCCCTCACCCCCTGTGCTCCCCTCCTCTGACTCCTATAGATCATTAAGGATGAAGGAGTGATTATTATTATTATTAATCCACTATGATTGTCATGAGCTCAGCTTGTTTTTTAGAGCTAAAACAAGCGAAAGAAATCAACATTGTGCAAACACTTTAGCCTTGAGTGTTAGTCAGTCAAAATGAGGAACATCTGGTTCATTGATTACATGGGACTTATTGTTACTACCAGCAAAAACCTGCAAATGTCCATGTTATCTGACTTGTATTGCTGTGTGTCAGCTGGTGTAGGTGTTGATGCAGAGAGTAAAGTAGCAGTAAAAACGTGCACTGTTGGTGTTCCCTGTGAATAACTGAAACCGATGGATACCGCTGTTAAGTAAATGGGATCAACAAATTTGTGATCATACACTGACAGCGGAGCATTTGTTTCTACAGCCAAGACTAGTTCCATGAGAACTTCTGCCAAGTTCCTGCCTCACCATCGATGAGCATGCTGTATACCAGGGTCAGCAACCTTTAACAGTCAAAGAGCCATTTGGGTCTGTTTTCCACTGATCAAAATCTAGAAGGAGCCGCATACTTTAAATTCAAATTCAAATTAATTTTATTTATATAGCACCTTTCCAGTTAGGAAACAGCTCAATGTGCTGTACATAAAACAAATAAAAATACAAGAAAAACTATAATAAGATAAGCCCCTCATAATTATAAAAACAGAAACAAACAGATAAAATAGAAAAGCAAGCAGATCACAACGGAATAACCTGAAGGCGCTGTCCACCCTGTCCTCCTATTGGCTGGAGTGTCAGCATCTAGGCAACATGAGCACGTCCCGCTCATCCCACGCACCCTCCAGCCCAAAGCCCCCAGCCCCCCGGCCCAGTGCACCCAACTGGGCACACAAAGCTAGGCAGCTCAAGGGGACACGGAACAAGGAAGGCCAGAGGACAAGCAGGACCATCCCCATGAGCCCGAACACACACCCCAGCCAAGAGTGAGAAGACGCTCGTATACAAGTATAAAGTGTAAAATAAATGATAAAATAGACACAAGATAAAACAGATAAAGTATAAAAGTATAAAAACAGCTATAATGTAGTGTTATAAAATATAATATACATAAAAAATAAAACTTTAGTAAATGGCATAAAACAAATAAATACATACTAAGATACAATAAAATATACACATAAAATCCTAAATCCCAAATACAATCTACATAAAAGCTGAATTAAATAAATGTGTCTTCAGTTTCTTTTTAAAAACCTCAACAGTGGATGAAGCCCTCACATCCTCAGGTAGGCTGTTCCACAGACGAGGCCCATAATATCTAAAAGAGGCCTCGCCGTGGATCTTTGTCCTGACTCTAGGGACCTCCAGCAGGCCTGCGTCTGAAGACCTGAGAGCTCTAGGAGGTTCATAAGCTAAAAGTAAATCTGATATAAAAGAAGGACTAAGACCATGTACACTCTTATAAACAATTAAAAGAATCTTAAAATCAATCCTATAGCTGACAGGGAGCCAGTGCAGAGATTTTAAAATTGGTGTAATGTGCTCCCTCTTCCTGGTTCTTGTTAAGAGGCGTGCAGCTGAGTTTTGGACAAGCTGCACGCGGTTAAGTGTGGTTTTCTTTACACCAGAGAGGAGCGCATTGCAGTAATCTATTCTTGATGTTATAAAAGCATGAATTAAGATTTCCGCACTGGCTCTAGAGAGAAAGGGTCTAACTCGGGCGATATTCCTCAAGTGATAAAATGCAGTTCTTGTGACTTGATTTGTGTGTTGTTCAAAGCTAAGATCTGAATCTAGGATCACACCGAGGTTCCTTACTGTGTTACAAACATTCATACAGTTGGAAGACAGATAAACTTGGACCCTTTCTCTCTCAGCTTCAGAACCAATAACCAAGACCTCAGTTTTATCTTGGTTGAGCTGCAAGAAGTTTTCTCCCATCCACTTTTTAATATCTAAAATACAGTTTAGAAGGCTGTCCATGGGTCCCATGTCATCAGGAGACATAGCTACATACAGTTGAGTGTCGTCAGCATAGCTATGAAAGTTAATGCCGTGTCTCCTGATGACGTCACCAAGTGGAAGCATGTATAGATTAAAAAGTGTGGGACCCAGGATGGAGCCTTGAGGCACCCCACATGTCAGTCTGTGTTTTTCAGAGGAAAAATCATTTAATTTAACAATAAAATCTCTATCTGTGAGGTAAGACTTAAACCAGTTCAAAGCCGTCCCAGTAATACCAACCATGTCATGAAGTCTGCTTAAAAGGATAGGATGGTCAACTGTGTCGAAGGCTGCACTCAGGTCCAGTAAGACTAAAACGGACACTTTTCTCATGTCAGCATTGGACCTGAGATCATTTAAGACCCTGACGAGTGCCATCTCTGTTGAATGATGAGCTCTAAAACCAGATTGAAACTTTTCTAAAATATTATTTCCACTAATAAAATCATTCAGTTGAATAAAAACAAGCGTTACTAAAATTTTACTTAAAAATGACATGTTGGATACTGGCCGGTAGTTGTTTAAGTTGGAGACATCTAAACCGCTCTTCTTCAGAATGGGTCTCACCATAGCAGTCTTTAGGGATGCAGGGAAGACTCCATTCTGAAGAGAGCAGTTCAAGATGCTCAGTAGCTCATCCTCACAGGATGTAAAAACTGACTTAAAAAGTGAGATGGGGATGGGATCAAGAGAACAGGTTTTGGTTTTCATTTGAGATATCACCTGTCTGAGCATTGCAGCATCAATCAAGACAAAACTATCAAGCGTTTTCTCACCGATAGGAAGACATGGAGTAGAAAGACCAACAGGGGGTTGTTGGTCCCTCCCGTGTAGGATGGAGGACCTGATGTCATTTATCTTAGTGGTGAAGTGGACTGCAAACTCCTCGCAGGTTTTACTGCTAAAGGTGGAGGGCGGGCCAGAGGTTGGATTAATTATTTTATCTATTGTAGTAAAGAGGATTTTTGGCTTTGACTTATTTTCTGCTATGAATTTGAGAAGTAGTCCTGTCTTGCCTTTTTTATTGAGTTATTGTAGTGTGTTAGTGTATTTTTATAAATTTGATGATGTATTGTTAGTTTTGTTTTGCGCCATTGTCGTTCTGCCCTCCTTGTCATTATTTTTAGTTTATTTATGTCGTGGGTTTTCCAAGAAGGAGCTTTCTCTTTGACAGTTTTTAATTTTAATGGGGCAACTTTGTCCAGAATTGTGGTGAGTTTATTACTGAAATGCTGAACTGATAACTTTAGCCTTTAAGAAATTTTGATTCACATTCATGGCCTTCTTTGTTGAAATAATGTGAATTATGTCTATTTTTTGGCACAAACAAAGCAAACATATAAAAGGAAACTAGCATTTTTTTTCATTTGACAGAAGCTCAAATTGCTTCTATTTAAAAGCTTCTCTGTGCCAAAAAGGATCATCTCAGTGCAGTTCTGGACAGCTAGTAACCAATGTTCTTCAGCATAAGATAATATGTGCTTTTAATTCATAAAAGATCAAACTTTTTACCAAAGTTTTCCTTTCCATACAAAATCTGTGAATTGTGGAGGTAGTGTTGAATAAATACGACTTCTTCAGGTCAACAGGATGTAAAAACCTACATATTTTATTATCTATAGTACTAGTACAGTCTAGTTTACCATCAATTCATAAATATAACTAATCTAAATTAAATACATGCTAATTAAGTAATCCTCACTTTTAAAAATTGCAATTTTATTTTCTTTTTCTCTTTTTTTGTTCTTTCTCCTCATTGTCCTCAGCAGTCTTACTCTGCTGGGTTTTGTTATTTTAGTTTGGATCTTGGTAGTCTTAGTTTTCAGGCTTTGTTTATTTGTTTTCTTTAGGTAGTTTTGGTTATTCAGACATTATCAGGAGCTGCTGACTCTGACGGTCGACATGGCTGGGTCAGCAGTCTCCATGACTTATTTTATGTTCGAACAAAGAACCTCCATGGAGAGATAAGAGCCTCATGTGGATCTGGAGCTGCAGGTTGAAGACTCCTGGTGTATACAGTATTGTGAACCACTGCTCTGTTATTTTCATAGTATGGTGTTGTTGTCACGTTATGATAATCTTCTTTTATATAGCACCTTTTAAGATAAAAATTACAGAGAGCTTCAAAGGAAAACAGAATAAAACAGAGTAAAACAAACTAAAACACAGAAAATAAAACAGAATATGAAAAACCAATTTTAAAAAGATGTGTTTTTAGCTGCTTTTTAAAAGAAAACACTGAGTCTACAGAGCTCAGAGGAAGGGACTTCCAGAGAGGTGGAGCCACTGCTGCAAAGACTGTCACCTTTAGTTTTTAACTGAGATCTTTTAACCACCAGCAGACCCCGGTCACATGATCTCAGGGACCTGCTTGGAGCGGACGGCTGCACGAGGTCCTTTATATTGGCCGGTGCTTGGTTATTAAACGCTGTATAAGTTAAAACCAGGATTTTAAACTGCACTCTGAAACGAATGGGGAGCCAGTGCAGCTGGATTAACAACGGGGTGACATGAGGATACTTGGAGGTTTTGGTTAAAAGCCTTGCAGCAGCGTTCTGGACAACCTGAAGCTGTTCTGAAAATTTTTTGTTGAGACGTGAAAATGGAGTTAAAATAATCAAGACGAGAAGAAATAAAAGCATGAATGACCATCTCCATCTCAGATACCACTGGACTCAGTGTTTCATAAATGATAAAAACAAGAACGAACAAGCGAACTGACATGAGAGTCAAGAGATAAAACTGGGTCTAGAGCTTTTTGAGTAAATCCAAAGTCAAATCCAAATTCATTCTTGTGCTCTAAGGGGGATCTCAAATTGAGTTACTAATGATTGTGAAAGGAACTTCAGGATCCCATTTCTTCAACAGTTTCAATTAAAGAAGGCAAATTCACAACCAGGGTTATTTCAAAGCACAGCACAAAACATCAAACCAAGCAACCTTAACTACATTTGGTTTCATCTAATTACTTCAAAATGTTATAAGAATTTTATGATATAATGGGGTCCAGAATGTTCCAACAAGACCAAATAGTTCACACTGTCTTCTAACAACAGCCTTTATATGTAAACAGCAGCTACATGCATTGAAGAGTTTTCTGTGTAATCCAATGAAATGAACAAGCATCTTATTATGTTTTATTGAGACATGCTTGACAGTTATGTTCAGAAATCTGGTGAGACATTTGTGAAACTATCAAGAACTTACATCAGAGTGACAGTGACTGCTCCAGAAACTCAGAATATTTTATTTTTAACAAAAAAAAATCTTAAAGAAAACATTTCAGTCAATCAAATTGAGCTTTTAATAAACTACAGGTGAATGTCCTTCCAATGTAGTGTTATTAAAGGATCGGGTCAACCTTTAACTCAGGTCCCAGAATTTATAGTAAATGTTGCTTTTTAAAAAAATACATCTTTTTAAGCTTCATATCTTAATGACATGTCAGTACATGGATGTTTAATATAATTGAAAAAAGAGACAAAGTAAGAAAAGATCAAGGAGTGTAAGAAAAAGAAGACAGAGAGAGTAAATTACCTGCAGCTGCAACAGTTAGTTGGCAGGGGGTGTAGATCTGTAACCACATCAGAAATTACCCATAAAATTTACAGCTTAGGAAACCATGTGCGTGTCTCTTTAACACTCTTTAACCTACAGAGCTATCTTTAATGCAGCCTTGGAAAGGAGATGGCTGCCAATGAAAGCTTTCATCTCAGATCTCAGCTCAGATAATTCAGCAGTCTTTCTTTGGTGATGTCGCAACTTTTCTAGTTTACTTTTTTTTTTTTTTTGCCCACTTGGAAATTAACCTATGATATTCAAATCTGAGAGTTGGTTCATAAATAATCTCAATTTATAGTTACTGTGTGTGTCCAGAGAAGTGAGGACAGGTAAGAGCTCTCAGCAAAGTTCTGTGCAGTAAGCCCGTATTACTCCACCTGCCATGCAGACTGAGCTCCTCTAGTGTTCACAAGCAGCTTTCATGAACTTTCTATCACACTGGTAGCCTCAGATTTCTCTGCTAGGAAGGGGCAGCACAGAGAGGGACAGAGAAACTGAAGTCAGTTTAGAGAACTGCCTCTGTGCTGGGCTGCACACAGATAGCAGACAGAAGGATGCTGGAGTAATGCATCATGGATAAACCCTCCCACTCCCTTCACTGTGTAGCACATTCAGCACCAAACTGACAGACCCCTGCTGTTGGAGAGAACTCTACTGGCTGTTCCTTCCTCTGTCATCAACTTGTACAACACTAAACTGCTAAAATGTGTCCTGTGGATTACACAGGATAAACTACATTATAGCAAATCCATTAGTGCAGTTTTAAATTACATTTTAGAGATAAAGCAAAGTCTCAAACTGTCTATTGTAAAATAGCATTCTATGTATTTTATTTTTGGTTCTGATCTCTGACTATTTCACTTCACAGCACAGTGATCTTTTTCTATACTGAAGCTTACCTTTTTCAGTCTCACTGTTATCAGACTTTTTACAGTGCACTGCGTTCTGAGGCCTGATTGGCTGCAGATCATTATTAGTCATTCTCCTCTGTGCCATGTATCTCGTACACAGTAGGTGAGTTTGAGATCGCCCAGGTGGACTTAGTGCTGTGCAGATCAATTGGTGTGCAGTGCATGCTGGGTACTTTTTACTCTGACGTTACATCAACGTCAATCATAATAAAAATATTGCATGAAAGGGGCAGGTGCAGATCCCTGGATAGTCGAACTCAGCTGTGAATTTGGTAAACTCTTTCTGCAAAAAGTGAATCATTGATGAAAATATGATCTAGATTTCTATTTATACAAATGCTTGTGGTCATTGAAATCAACATCTCTCAGATCATTCCATCATTAGAAATTATTTTACTTGAAACATTTTCAAATGTTTTATTTATTCAACAGATAATCCTTTTTCTTTTAACACTAAACATCAGGAGGGTTGGTCACTGAAATTCAGTTTTAAGTTGGAACTGTTGCGACTTACTACTTACTACTGGAGGTGAAAGAAGTCCCCGACCACCAGCCTTGATGACTACCGTCCAGTAGCCCTCACTCCGGTCATGATGAACTGTTTTGAACGGCTAGTCCTTCAACACATCAAAGACCACGAAAGAAGATTTGGTTTCTCATTTTGGTGTTTAGTTTCATTGAAGGTCTTCTTGTCTTAGGACATGTCAATCACCTCTACTTTGTTCACTACTTTAAAGTTCTATCCTTTTGCCTTTCCTGCAATAGTGGGCGAGCTCATTTAAGACCGGTGGAGGGGCGAGCTTCCAAATTGCAGAGGCGCTTCCTGTTTCCTCCTGATTGGAATAAATGACATAGAATGCCCCATGCTCCAACGTAAACAAAATTTGCCCGTGAGGAATGAGAGCGTGTTCCCTCACATATTCACATTTCTTTCTTTGTGGTTTCACTTATTCACAGATTTTTTTTTTAATCAAGTGACTCTTCACAAAAACGCAGAAAATTCAAGACGCTTGCATGAAATTTTTGTCGGCTACTCCCTCCACTCTCTTCATCCCTGCATGGAGAAATGACATCAGCTGACTCAGAAGCACCCAAAACAAAATCCTGATACACGGATGAAGATCATCACGGAGGATAATTATAATGCAGAGGAGGTGATTATTTTTATGTGGTTTAAAGGCACGGAGAGACAGAGTGACTCCTTAGTGGACTCCACCACTCTCGGTGGTGGTGGTGGTGGTGGTGGGGGGGGGCAGGGACGAATACCGGGGGAATACTGTACACAACATTCTTACTTTGATGTGTTTGAAAATGGGCATGGCATTCTGACTTAAAAGAGTACAAAGAAAAGGGGAAACACAAAGCTTCCGGTTCTCTGCGGAGTCTGCACCCGTTTGTCACTGTTCTGCTTTAGATTTGGGAAGATGTAGGCATTATTTTTATTACTGAAGTACCATAGTTGGCACCGTATAATAACCAAAACCAAAACAAAAGGACCGCTTTGACACCGGAACCGAACAAAACCCAATCGGTGCTCAACCCTAAACATAAGTACAGGCAGCACAAATCATCTGTGTTTATGTGTGTTATTGTTGCCTTTATAAGTTATGGCGTATTGTAAAGAGCTTTTCTACAGAGAGGGCCCAAAGTGCTCTACAGTCACAGACCCATCCACCCATTCACACGTTGGCTCCACTGCTGAACACTGGCACCAACCTCCCACCAGAGGCAATTCGGGGTTCAGTGTCTGGCCCAAAGACACTTCGATACATGGCAGGAATCAAGCCCACAGTCTTCCAATCAGGAGTCAACTGCCCTACCGTGGCACCACAGCCGTTACCTTCAGTTTCAATTTAATTTACTTCTCTGGGACAGATCATATTAAAAGCATCACATGCAATGAGCACAGTACTATAAAGCAACAGACAAACCTAAGAATACACTATAAAAATAAAAATGTGAGTCAATCAATTAAAATACCTATTAAAAATACAGGCGCCTTTCCCTGGTCTTGGCAACAAGCCAGGCGAGGCGCTGGTTCATCTTAAAGACGCCTATTGTGTTCAGTTTGCTAGATCTACACAAATCTTTATAGCCATGAGATCTTTGTTTTCATTCAATAATCTTGGAGTTATTTTTCTATGAAAGTTTGAACTTTGAGAGCTTAATCAAGATAGACAAGTGTATAAATGGTGTGGTAAGGGGTTTTACAGCCTTAACACACCTATAGTATACATCATTCTACCTTGCAGATTTCACCTATCGTGGGTAATCTGAACTGAAATTTTGACAATTGCGTTTGATCCCATAGATCCTGTACACTGAACGTGCATCAGAAAAGTCTCCACTCTGGGTCTAACACATGGAGCTCTGACAAGTTTTTTCTTGCCTCCATGTCTTTTAAATGTTAACCAAGAAGCCACTCCTCCACACTGCCAGGGTGTAAGGACTTTATCTCACTGGGTTACAACAGCTTGAACAAATTGGAAACACAACATTTGGGGAGCAAAGGCAAACTGCAATAAATGTTTAATTTGGAAAAGTCTAATGAGTCACATGACACTTGCTGTCATATAACACAGAATCATGTTCTGGTCTGGATAATGTTTTACTTTGATTCTTTTTAGAGCTAGTTTATCCAGATGTGTCTGGAAAATGTGAAAAATCTGAATATTTTAGAGCCTTATTTCTGAGAGCACTGTGTCCTCAAGCCACAGCCACTGAAAAGCAGCAGATGGAATCATCAGGAAATGTCACACTGCAAAAAGAGACTATCTCTCAAAGACATGGAGCTCTACCAGAGCTGCATTTATGCTCAGTGTGCAGATATAACCATAACTGGGCACAATTTTATTTCATATTTAAATGTTTATTGAAAAGTGTTGGGTTCTATGTTGCATTTTGATTGCAAAAATATTGTTTCTTTCAAGTGAAATAATTAAATTATATGATGTTCAAAAAGGTCAAATACATTCTTAGAAGAGACAATCAGGCTCAGATCAAAGTTTAAGAACAGACTGTAACAGCTAAGAGATTTAATAGCAAGGAAACAACCTCACTGTTATATCCTGATACATCTTATTTGCATTGAGAGTGACAACACTGCAGAGCACTGTATGGAAGGTCAAGTTTAGAAGGTCAATGGATGAAAGGATATTACATCTCTGGATTTTCCGTCCCCAGAATGATCCAAGTGAAAGCAATGCATGGCGTCAGCGGACAGGAGGAGGTAATGGAGTTGTTTGTTGTCACAGGTGGGGCAGAATGTGCGATGCTGTTGAGGCTGCAGGCCCAGCTGGAGGAACCAGCGGCGTTCAGAGTGAAGTCCCATCCAGGGACTGCCGGAGGGCCCTATCCATGATCACGGACATTGCTGTGACCGCGCAATGGAGAAAGCCAAGACACTAATTGCTTGGCTTGTCAGCTGCTGCATAAACAACAAAAAATAGAATGTCACAACCTCAAAAGTCCTTAAAGTACTTCTTTTACAGATAAAAACGATGTACAGCATTGTTGACTCACAGACGGTAAGATAAATAGAATATTCTGGTCCAGTAGCAATTTGGGTTAAAACACAAATCCTAAACAATGAAAAAAACAATTTTCAATGTTCATCGAAGCTTACTTAGATTGTTCTTTGTGTAAAAACTCAAACCCATAAGTATTATGCACAAGCAGATTTTCTCTGTAGGTTCTGAAAGTTACAGTTTCTTTCAAAATGTTCCAGCCCTTCACCACTAACCCTGTTCGAATTCTTCAAGATCCAAAATTCTGCGAAAAAAAAACAAAACAAAACAGTAAATAAAAGCACCATTAAAAGGCCCATACCATGAAAAACCAGCATTTATAGCTTTTAAGTGATCGTTCCTCATTATAAAAAACCCCAATGTGGTATTTTGATTTCCGAGTAATCCTCTAAAAATCCTCTACAAACCTCCAGTTGTCCTGTCTTCAATAAATTCCAGCTGAAACAGGTGTTTCAGAGTAGTGAAGGCCAGGCCTACTGAGGCCAGATATATGGTATGTGCATCCATCTTTGGTGATCATATATGTGGTTATATAAACTCTGACAGGCTTAGGACAATCATGGTATGGCCCCTTAAATATTTTGGTGACTTTTAAAAGTTAAGGTTTTATGATTCCTCATTTTGAGGCCGTGCATCTTCGACAGAAAACTGTCTTTTAATTCACTCACGCTAAACTGCTTCCCCTGCACTCTACCTTTGAATACAGCTTTTCAGTGTAAACATTTTATGACATCTTAACTTCAAACCTGGTCTTGATGTCATATACATCTGTACATTTGGAAGAGTTTCATACATTTAGAAAACAGTTGCAGTTCTACTGTGGACAGACTTATAACAAATATTACAGCTTACTCTTAAACTTGTAGTCACAGTGTGTTTTGACTACAGTTATAACAATTACACTTACTCATTATTTGTTAGCATCTCAGTACCAGTGAATGCTTCTGATGGCTTTATGACTAAATCCTCTCTACTTTTAAATTCACATGCTCTTACACTGTCAGCTGACACACACTCACTCAGCTTTTGAACATAGTTCTTTCATCTTCAACAGTTTAGCAACTTAACAACTACTTCTGCACCGCCACATGGGAAAGTTGGATTTTCTTCCTTTGACTGGAATGGCAGTGTTTGGGTTCACAGAGTTCCTTCAGTTTGTCATCCAGCAGGCTAATGTTGGGAGTTTCAGAGTACGTTTCATCTTACCATGTTCCTCCTTGTTATTCTAAATCCCATTTTTGATGTTGTCCTGCATATTCCAGAGTGAATAACCATGTCAATGAGTCTGCCTGGTTCGTTTTGTTTGTACTCACTGGCAGACAGAAACAAAGCCTGAGAATTACAGTCTCTCTATGGCCAACAACAACAACAAAATCTACGTCAACAAATTCACTTGGATGTGGCTTGTTTTCATTTATACTTTATTGTGAATAGACAAGATGTTTCCCTCCACATTACGCCACCCTGCCTGCCTTTTCTGCCTTATGCCTCACGGCTGGATATGATCTGTCTGCCACAAATGGGCGAATCTGAATGGGGCACACGGGTGAACTCCAAGGAATATCAGTCATAGACAGCTCGGTGAATCTGTAGAGAGAAAATGTTCATGCACATTTTTTTCTACGCACATACTGTGAGCACAGGTTGTAGTGAACCCTTAAGCAGCGCGTATGAATAAGTGAGGGGGAGTTTGAGACAGATGTATGTTGGACTTTCAATGTTTTTCTAGATTTGGATGATATATGATGATTATTTTACAGACGGTTTGATGGTAAAATTTGGCCTGTTTTTGTGTTCTTGAATTGACCCTGACGGCTGCCCCCCCTCATACACACACCTCATCTGTATTTGTGTGTCAGAAGGCCTTCATTGAACCATAATGATTATTGTGCTGTTTGACAGTTTTGATGTGATGATGAAACTGTGAACATAATGAATACCAGTTACTTCCGTTTATACTTTAGCTGAAATTCTGCATTGAATCTTTTGTTTACATAGATTTTAAGTGGTAAAAAATATAAGCTAACAGGTAAAAACAACAGAAAACTTCCAGTTTAAGGTACTATTTGCCTACTGGCTTATTGCCCTCCATAACCTTTAACACTTTTCCATATAAAGTTACACAATCACTTTTGTTGGGTAATTTTGACCCTATATAAAATACCCAATAAAAAATAGATAAAAATATGAGAACACATGATACTGTAAAGTAGAGTAGTATTCTTTTATTTTTAATTGTGCTTTGGATAGACAGACAGACAGATGATAGACAGACAGACTGATAGACAGATGATAGGCCTTTATTGTCATTATCACAAGGACAATGAAATTGCAGCTGTGCAAAAAAGAAATTTGGCGAAAAGAAATGCACCAAGACATAATATAAAATATAATATAAAAAAATATGTAAAGATACGTACAAATAATTCTGCAATATAAAGAGTAAATGTTAAAAATAGTATTCAGAATTGAAAAAGAATTGTAAAAAAAATACTGTATAAAAGCATTTAGTTAAATTAAGCTGAAAAACAATATAAACTATAAGAATACATTAACAACAGACAAGCAAAAAATTGTAGTATGACAATATAATCAGTTATAATAAAAAAAAGTAAGAAGAATTTGAAAGGTCCTGAATAAAATTAAGGATGGAGCAAAAGACAATTCATGCCTAAACAGTGGTGAAGATCATGGTATGAATGTTGGAGCTGAGGTAACAACAAGCATTCTACAGAATTGAGATAATTAGAAACTCTAGGTCTAGTATCTGTAAGTGAAATGGAAGTTAAACAAATGTCCATAAATGTCAAAAAAGGCATCAACAAACTATAATGATACTGACATGATATTGATCAAAGAGGTAATAGAGGAAATTTTAAAATCCCTAACATATACTGCTCACAAAAATAAAAGGAGCACTTTAAAGAAACACATTAGATACATCAGATCTCAATATGAAGTTGGATATCTATACAAATAACGACAG
>NC_050530.1:23302963-23306159 GCF_002922805.2 Oryzias melastigma | reverse complement strand
AAATTATGGGATGTCAAACACCGAGAAACCATCTGAACCCATCTACCATCCACCATTGGCGTCAAACATTAGCTCGGTTGTCAGCAACGCTGCTTCCCGCTGTGGAGTTTGCGAGTTCGAATCCCGGCTACGGAATTTGTTTTTACGCTTAACAAAAGAATTCGGCAAGTAGTTTTTAAGTCTTGAGAATTAAAATTAAATAAATGCTTTTTTAACATATGTCAGGCAGCTACAGTTTCTTTTTTAGCGTGCAGTGATATCCGTGTGTGTAGGTGGGGGGTGGGGGGGGGTTACCAAAACTGGTCATTCATGCGATTACGGAGATTACTGGTTAAATTAGTAACAGATCAAAAACCATTCCTTACTCAACGAGTGACAAAATAACCTTCCTGACATTATTTATTCATAATTTGAAATGATTCAAATAACTGCAGATATTTTCTCTCTGTTCTACCGCTGCAGCTGTGTTGCTTTTCTTGATGGAAATGTTCTCCTATAGTCGGCATATGCTTGCAGGAACTTATCAATTTCTGCCACCGGAAGTACTAAACTCAGCTGTTTGTCCCCGTTGCCATGGTGAATCATGCTGTCTTTGCTCCATTGATCAGGGCTTTTAATGGACGCGATGCTCACACCTGATTCTGGTTCTGACAACTTCAAGTTGATTGAATCAAACATTTTCAGCTGTTCTGAAACCGAAAACCCTGAGTTTGAGAATTTTGAGTCCAGTGACTCCAAGTTCAGGTTCGAACTCTAAATTTGTTGAACCTGCTTCTTGAAACGGGCCCCAGGACATTGTTTGTGCTGTCTCTCAGGGTTCAGGTCTAAAATATTTATCCTGAACATTAATGACCTCTTTAAAGTATTGACAAAAGTAAAAATATGGATCTATAAATATTCTATCAACTTGAAAAAAAAACTAAGATAGTTAAATTTTTAAATATAAAGAAATAACAGAATTACAAATGTAGATAAATGATACCAAAAATAGATTAAAATCCCAAAATAAAATCCTGGGTGTAATATTTACATCAAATTAACTTGGAAAACACACAGAGTAAATTATCAAAGAAATAAAAGAAATATTGCAATATTTAATAAAGAAAAATATGTTCTTAAATACAAATCACTACATGCATTATGATGATCACTGGTAATATGATATTTAATGTGTTGTATTGAAGTGTAGTGCAATAACTTCATAACAACAGGATGTGACTCCTACAGGAAGCCTCGGCTGTTTTAGAATATTTAGGAAGGGTACCCGGTGCAAAGTGTAGCCAGTTCCCATGTTACACAACAAGAAGAGAGAGGGACTTTGTCCCCACATGCCATCAGGTCAGTTATTTGTAAAAAAAATAAAAATAAAAAAAAAAATAAAGAAGAAGAAGAAAACAGACTGTCAAGGTCAAAACCAACAGCTTCTCCCCTGATTGTCTATCCATGTTTCTTAGTACATGGACTGTTGCTGCTGTGCAGATGGGGATAAGAGATTTTCCTCTCTGAACATTAGTTTATGAATGACTTTCAGGTCTCATTAGGCTTTCTAAACTACACTGTCTTGACTCTGAGCTCTTTGGCAGCCTCAAAATCTGCTTTTGCCTTAGCAGAAAGTTTTTAGTGCTGCGGAGCCAAACCTCTCTTCAGTGAATCTGCGGTGGGATTAGTGGCTAAAGAAGCAAGCTGCAGTTCTATCATTGAGTTTCGACCTAATGCTGAGATCTGAGCACTCAGCTGACAGAACCCTGTCAATCTGATTGGAAACTTTTCAGGCTGATCTTGAAAACTACATGCATTTAGCCCAAGACCACAAGACAGGGCTTGAAGTCAATGACTTTAGTGCCGTTGGAAGGAAATAAAAAAATCAACTGAAGAACTGTGTGCATAACAGACCAAAACTCATGGTTTGGCTCATCACAGACACAAAGGCTCAGATGATGTTATTTAACTTGCAAATGACAGCTGAGCGAGGACGTGAAGACATGACAACAAAAGGAAGGGGTGGTGGAGAAGAGGATGATGTTCGCTTGACATGCAGTTCCTATCCAAAAGTAATGAAGACAATGAAGTTTACAGAGGTTTTTTGTGTCAGAAGAACGCTCAATATAAACGAAAGACATTTTTCCTCCTGTATGTATTGAAGCACTATAGTTCTGCAAAGGATCTTGCTGTGAATATCGTGAGAAACGTTTGATCTTTTGTGACTACAGAAAAAGCTTCATCAACAAAAAAAACAACTACAAAATAAAAAAATAAAAGCTCTTTTACAAGAATTTTGTGAAAGATTTTTGGATTTGTTTAATGCAAAATAAATTATGGAGTTAAAAAAGGTGGAACCCATTTCCCTGCCAGGAGACCAGCTCCTAACAGGAAGGGATCTGGGCTGTTTCCACCACGATTTTAGAACTTGTCTTCAGTAACCTCTAAAAGCACTGCCTCTTACCTTGGGAAGTTTGAAGCTGACCCCCCGCTTTAACTCTGCATTTATTTTACAACTACCAAGGCTTTCTTTTCTTTATACCTTTTTGGCTTGTTATCACAGCGGCTCTATGATTGACAGCTCTAAATGATCATCAGAATTACTTGAGATGGACGATTCCTAATCCTGCAGTTAAAAAAACAAAGATCGAACCATACTGCTTCTTACTTGCGTCTAGTGCAGTCTGCAAACATGGCTGTTGGTGCCATGTAATTCAACCTTCTGTAGTTGTGGTGTAAGTGTAAAGAGGGTCCGAGCGAGAGAGAGCAGGTTCCCTTTCGATTTAGATCTGGAGGTGTGTGGAGACAGAGGACCCGGGACAACAGTTTTAAGAAGAGGGGTTAAAAGGCAGTTTTAGTCCAGCAAGGGGAGCCGTCTTCAGTCTGTTGGAGCCAGGAGCCTCTGTTAAACAAAATAAAAAAACTCCTTTTAGAGTTTACATAAAACCACTACAAACGAGATAAAAATAATAAATAACTGCATGCAATAAAAACAACGGCACTGGTGCTAGCGATAAAAACAACTCAGGTAGCTAAAAAAAAGGACAAGCGAAGGAGGGGTACTTAGCTCGAAGAGGGGTGTATCGCAATTTCCCGCCGCGCTCCTCCCGGCCGTCGACCTCGCGCTCGCTGTCTCCGCGTGCTCCTCCTGGCCGTCGACACGGCGCTGGCTGTCTCGCCGCGCTCCTCTCGGCCGTCGGCACGGCGCTGGCTGTCC
>NC_050530.1:23300782-23302704 GCF_002922805.2 Oryzias melastigma | reverse complement strand
GCGCTGGCTGTCCCGCCGCGCTCCTCCCGGCTGTCGACCTCGCGCTGGCTGCCTCGCCGCGCTGCGCCCGGCCGTCGACCACACGCTGGCTGTCCCGCCGCGCTCCTTCCCAGGCCCTGGTGGTGGTGGTGGTGGCGTCCCCACACCACCTTGGGCCCTGCCTTCCCCCTTTCTCTCTGCTTCTTGATGGCTGCCGTCTGGTTCTTTTAAAAAGGGTCTCTTATTAGGCACACCTGCCCTCAATCCTGTTCAATTATGTGGTGTGTTCAAGAGCCTTCTGAATTAAAAGCTTCCAAAAATAAAAACATTTTTTCACCCCGTTACATAAGAGTTGTCTTCTACTTCTGAGAGCTGCACTCTGCCTGATTGGAAACACTAAGCCTTGGAAAACGGAAGTGATTTTACTCTGTTGGGCTGAGCAGGAAGCTAAAAAACGGCTAGACAAAGTTAAAAAAAATAGAGAAACAGAAATTGTGTAGATTGGTGTGCATGCAATAAACAAGTGTAAAGTAGCAGTTTTGGAGTTAAGCTGTAGTTTCACAACCTCACATGCTGTGAAAAAGAATGCCTATGAAACTTCAGCATAAAGCTTATGACTAAAGGAGGAGGTATAAGAAATTACTAAACTCTGAAAATCCCATTTTATCTCTTTTATTCTTATTTACATGCTCAAAAATACAGTGCAAGGTCAATAATTTTTCAGTTTCTAAGTGTCAGAGTGTGTTAACGATGCCACACAGAGGCTAGAAATCTGGACCCTTGTTTTTTTCTGATGTTCTAGACCTGTCTGCTGCTGTTTAGGTCAGATGTCACTTGGTCCAGGTAATTAGTAAGGAGTGCAGCAAGGAAAACCTTAGTAAAATAAAAATTAATAATAATAAAAAAAAACAAAAGCAAAGCACAAGCCAGAGAGAAAATGATCACAATCAGAACTAGTTTTACCACAAATGCAACCTGTAAGATCACAAAGACCATGCAAATAATGACCAAGACCAACATCTGAATGTACAGAACAGTTTTATTCTTTACTGTTGGTCCCTTTATATCTATCTGTCATTGGCCCTCCCAAAAAAGAATCGCCTGTTTTCCAAGTCTCAACAAGACTTCCATCCATCTCTTCTCCTCATCCAGGACCGGGTCGCGGGGGCAGCAGTCTAAGCAAAAATGCCCAGACTTCCCTCTCCCCGGCCACTTCCTCCAGCTCCTCTGGGGGGACCCCGAGGCGTTCCCAGGCCAGCAGAAAGACCTAGTCTCTCCAGCTTGACCTGGTTCTTCCCTGGGGCCTCCGCCCTGTGGGACATGCCCGGAACACCTCTCCAGGGAGGTGACCAGGAGGCATCCAGACCAGATGCCCAAGCCATCTCAACTGGCTCCTCTGGATGTGGAGGAGAAGCGGCTCTACTCTGAGCTCTCTCCGGGTGACTGAGCTTCTCTAAGGGAGCGCCCAGACATTCTGCAGAGAAAGCTAATTTCAGCCGCTTGCATTTGGAACGTCTTGAGGCCATGACCCAGAGCTCATGACCATATGTGAGTTCTTCATGAGAAACACAATCAAGGATTTTGCTACATGAATGAATGGATGAATGAGTGAATAAAAAGGTTTATTTCAAGCAAACAGGTAATAATACATAAAATAACATCTTACATTATCAATCACAAGTTGTTCAATCACACATCTCCTGGATAGATGTCGCTGCAGCCTCAACTTGGAGCCAGGTCTGTGGTTGAGGCTCTCAGGCGAGTACCTGATGGCTGGTCTTCCTCCCATGGGCCCCTGTCAGGTCAAGTCCTGAGGAATGACACAGAATCACTTTCCAGCGGGCCCACCACTGGCAGGAGAGTTAAAAAATTGTGGTTTGGGTGGTAGTCGAAGGTGGGTACCTAAGCGTCCCAAACCCTGGTCATGGAACTTGGACTTTTAG
>NC_050530.1:23296073-23300674 GCF_002922805.2 Oryzias melastigma | reverse complement strand
TGTTTGTTTAGCTACTCACGCGCCGCCAGATTTACTCACCCACACACCTGTCAGTCTCGCGATACTACAGCATGATCACGTGGATCTCACAGCATCCCTGCTCCCTCCAATGGTTGCATATCCAAGACTTATTTTGAACTAATGGATAATTGTCTGGGTTGACTCCAGCAGCCTGTGACCGCGGCAGGAATCCAGTGGGTTCAGAAAATGGATGGATGGACAGACGAAAGGACGGACAGATGGATGAATGGATGGATGTGTGAGCCTCTGGATATCCTAAACGACCACTTATATGTGAAAAAGCTTTCTTCCTTTTGCTCTGTTCATATATATACAGTAAATCATCAAGTGGAGTTTTTACAAACCAACTCATAGTTTCATGTTGTTATTGTAATGCAGAGTAAAAACGATCCAACTTGGGTCATTATGTACTCCACAGATGTAAAGGATGCAGCAGTTTCTGCTTCAAAAGCCACCAAGCTGCTGAACTGCAGTAAACTATGGCAGCTGGCAAACACCTGACCAGCTGTTTGCTTGTTTGTTCTGGTCAGAGAAGTGCGTACACAGAATGTTTTCATGCCAGCTTTCTAATGTTATTCACATTCACAATACATGAAATAGGTAAACACACATTCTACAGATGGTTAAGAGAAGTACACATAAACAAGGAAACAAACTTGTTTGGAAAGGTCCGGATTTGCCACCAGGACATCCTAAGAGAACAACCTGCGACCCAGCTTACCAGAGCATGATCATGAGAGAACAGCCTGAAAAGAAGTCAAAGTGGAAGTTCAAAGGGGCTACATCACGCAAAAGCAACTTCTTTAAGCTTTTAAGTGTATTGTAAAGTTGATTACTCATGAAAAACAACCCCAAAGCAACATTTTGATCCATTCACTCATCTCAGAATCTATTCCTCTAAAACCAGCGGCTCTCTGAGCACCAGCTCCTCCCAATCCCCAAAACAGGGGGTCTGTACATTATGTCATCACAAAGTCAGGAAAAGAGAGACAGAGCTAGCAAGGGGCACCAGCCAGGGTCTGACAGAACTAACGAGCTCTGCCTGCCAGGGTCCGAAAGAGCTAGCAGGGTCACTATCCTGGCTGCCAGTCCCTGGGCAGCGGAGCTCGCTGTGCTGGCCTGCCGACAGCTGTCTATCCGGCAGACATAGAGCCATTGTGGGTCCCATCATAGCGAGCACGATCGCTCCAGCTCTGTGGGCTTAAGAGGTTTTATATTTTAATAAAGACCGCAATAAAACGATCCTCCAGTTTGATTTTTATTTGCCCCCTCTAGGGGTAAATGCTCGAACTGCCACAGACAAATGGAAGTAGGGTAACCCAGACACAGCTCCCGCTGAAAGAGTGAAGTACATCGCACCGGGAGAGACTCCGAATGATCTGGTGAACCCAAACACGGTACGTGCCGTCCAGCGCCTCTGTAGAGCTCTCCAGAACATATAGATCCAAGCCAGTCACTCGACATCGTCTTTGTTTTCCATGATGTGGCAATGAATGAAGTCCACAGAAAACTTGGTGCTTGCTCTGCAGCAGGAGTCTAAAGACGTCGAGCAGTGAATTTGATCAAAAGAACATCAAAAGAGAGGCAGCAGACGTGCGGATCGCGTTTGGTATAAATGAGCCGTTAGAGGGTAAAAAGGCCCAATCTACATTGCATACTCTCTTTGCTGCCTGTAATTATGTTCCTTGCTCTTTATTCCTAACATTTTATCAGAATCCTGTGCACCTTGTGCTCGTGTGTTATTTTGTAGATTAGTTTTATTGGGAACAAACTATTTTCTTTTCCTAGAAATGAAGTGAATTTATGAGTCCATTTTTGCTGGGATCCCCGTTAACCTACCTGCATGCTCTTAAACCAGCTGCATACACACAGACAAACTATGGATGCTTCGTACAATGTGTTCATTTCTAAAAATGAGGTCAGATGTACACAAACACAAAATCTGGCATTGTTTCAAAAACCGACTGACTCCAGGAGAACCACCCCACAGCATTTAAAAAAGAAATCTCATTTTGTAATATAACGTTTTTCTTAGTGTTTCAGGAG
Source organism: Oryzias melastigma (assembly GCF_002922805.2). Taxonomy (NCBI): domain Eukaryota; kingdom Metazoa; phylum Chordata; class Actinopteri; order Beloniformes; family Adrianichthyidae; genus Oryzias; species Oryzias melastigma. The sequence goes on along the minus strand of NC_050530.1, from coordinate 23,298,607 downwards.
CACAAACCAATACTATGTGAGTTATGTCATTTCAGAAAGCCCTGAATAACACACGCAACGACTACATTCCCAAAAATCACCAAAGCCTGTAAAGGGAACCATTCTTTTTGTCAGCATTCCAACATAAGCTGACTCTGCCATTGTTATTTCCAGCCTTTTTTAATCCACATTTTCCTCAGGGGGTGTGCAGCTTGCTGGTGGCTGTCGCAGCAGTCTCCAATATGGTGCACCAGAAGAGGTCGTCAGTGTATTGTTCAACATCTGCATTATGATTCACAGAAAATTTTTAAAAAAAGGATGTTATAGAAAATGTTCTCTTAAACCCTACTGATCAGAAGTAGTATTGTTGTTTCATCATTTTATTTGTAATTTATGAGTTTTTCCTCTTCTGCTTTTTCAGTTGAAAGTCATACATTTTGCATTTATAATTCTTGAAAGCTCTTAAATCAAACTGTATTTAAATAAGTATTCAAAGATAAAACAATGGCCATGAGCAGTACCAACTTACACATTGTCACATAATGTTCTTTCAAAGTACATGAGTGCTGCATTCTTACAATAAACCAAAACACCACCAGGATGGAAAAGTCACACTGAATGAGGAGAAGTTTGAAATTTCCATTGCCCCAGATCCAGCGCATGTTTCCATAATATGTCAAACCCTGAAGACTTGGCCCCCATCCAAGTTCAGGTCTGAAACATACAAGTTTGAAAGAAACCTGAGAAAGGGCTTCTTTTCTTTTGCGCTTAATGATTTAAGTTTGCAGAGCAGGTATTAAGTGTATGTGTAATCAGCTGCTCTGGGAATTTCAGGATGACATTTTTTAATTGACCATACTGAATAAAAGGGGAAAACTATCTGTTTTTCCTTCCATGAGTGTTATGAATTTTCATTGTCTCAATGAACAAATGTCGACTTAAATTTATATATATATATATATATATATATATATATAAAGGTGTATCTCAGATCGATCAAAAGCTGATGCTTTTAGCACAAATATCTGGATTCTGTAAACTATGCATTTATATGATCTCATTTGTTGATTTCGCCTCATTTTTTATGAACTACTGCTGTGGTTGGTGGCATAGTGAGGTAGAATAAGTATTTGAACACTTGAGAAAATCATTGTTAATATCTGGAACAGTAGTCTTTGCGATCACACAGCTCAGACGTTTCCTGTAGTTTTTCCAGGTTTGCACACACAGCAGGAGGGACTTTGGCCCACTCCTCCACACAGATCTTCTCTAGATCAGGTTTCTGGGCTGTCGCTGAGACACACACAGTTTGAGCTCCCTCCAAAGATCTTCTATTGGGTTTCGGTCTGGAGACTGGATAGACCACTCCAGAACTTTGATCTGCTTCTTACAGAGCCACTCCTTGGTTCTCCTGGCTGTGTGCTTTGGATCATTGGGACATTAGAAGATCCAGCCATGACCCTCTTCAGTGCTCTAACTGAGGGAAGGAGGTTGTTCCCTGAAAACCACGACTTCAAGCACCAGATGAAATGACACCACGAACTACTACTGTCTTAAGAAGCTTCTTGCTGAACTTCAAACGATGTGGGTTCTGTTCCCCTACAATCTTCCTCCAGACTCTAGGACTTTGACTTACACATGAACTGCATTTTTTTCATCTGAAAGTTTGACTTTGGACCATTGAGCAACATTTTGTTTATTTTCTACTCAAGTCACACGCACCCAAAGAAGTCCCCCTGGGGTCTGTGTATGGGCTTTTCTGGGCTCATAGAGACTTACAGAGAGGAGGACTGTCTTGAGAGGAGTGCAGGTGTGTCTTGCAGTTCACTTGAGGCTTGTGCGACCACCTCAAGAAAATGGAACATACCATGTGCATACTATGTGCAGTAAGTCTATTGTGAAGTATCTGTAAAGATAACAAAAGTTATATACATTTAAATGACGTATGGGAGATCCTGTCACAAGTTACTCTTTACGCAGCACTCTAGACTTTAAGGGGCACCCACTGACTTATTACAGACCAATGCACAGCTGGGATGTTTCACGAATGAAGGATTTTATTTTCATGTATTTGTATCAAATTTGTTCATACAGACTTATAGATTATTTAATTATTTTCATTTGCTTGTTTTTTATTACTTTTTGATTTCCATTTGCCTGGTACTACCTTTTTTATGGTGAATAAATAACTATGGTAATTGTTCAAGACTTGAACATAGAGGCAAGAGTGAAGCAGAAGCGGGGATGGGAACCTTAGGATCAATTGGATTGGTTAAAGCTGCATCTGGTGTGAAAGTATCCAATGACCTGTGAGTGTGTGTGTTGGTCACACCCCATGCGGGCCTGAAAAACCCAGGGACAAAGTATTGACTGTATATTCACTGGGCGTAACAACCCCTCCCCTCACGTGTTCCAAACAGGAAGCATCCACTGGTTTCAAGAAGCCAAAATCCCAAAGACTTCTATTGAAACAAGACAGTCACTACCCAGCCATTTCTTTGTCAGAATAACTGTTCTTGCTCTAATGCATTCTTCTTCTTTTTTTTTTTTTTTTA
>NC_050530.1:23256058-23296000 GCF_002922805.2 Oryzias melastigma | reverse complement strand
TTGTATTTAATGCTAAACTTTATTTATATTGATTATGTTTTGTTTTGTTGGACCGGACGGAAAAGAAGAAAGGGGGGGGCTAAAAAGGGAGTGGTTTAGAGAAAACAGAAGATGGCAACAGAGGGAAACAACATCATAAAACATCCAGGTCTAAATAGTTAACTAGAATGGGCGGCCTGTCTACACACACACTCTATAGTTACACACACACACCTGTTGGTTGAGATAGTCTCCACATCTAAACTAGTCAGAATGTACTCAATATAACTGCAGCTCACACACTTAATCATACAAATCGACACAGATAAAGCCTTCTGATGCATTCTTCTTAACATCTTCTTTCTAATCTTATTTCTTAAAAAACTTTTTTTTTTCATTTTTGCAAGTTATTCAAGTTATAAAATGACCAATCAGATGCCTTTGTAAAAAAATATCCATGAGCACTTTCGCCTTACAGACTCACCACATTGTCTACTACAGGGAAAGGGAACTCCAGGCCCTCGAAGGCCACATTGGCTGGACACACCTGAACCCGGTCATGAGCAGGGCTTGGATATCTGGAAATAATGCTGTCACAGTAGCCCTCGAGGCCTGGAGTTGCCTCAGGTCTCCTGTGGTGCCACAACTTTATTTTAAGGATAAAGTGAAGGGACTTTTGACTTCATATCTCTGTGCCACAAGAGTGATCCGCGTTGCACTGTGCTGTGGAGGAGAAACACATTTCTTCTTGTGGGTGTGCTCCAAAGAACAGAAATTTACATTTAAATGTAAATAAGGACTTTTTGTTTTAGCAGGACTTTTTAAAGTTATAAAAAAGTTATAAAACTAGTGTTGTTATGTATTCTCTGAGCGCTGGCAGTATACCTAACGTTGTCATGGATCAACCTGCTGCTACCCTCTCCAACCACCTGAGGGAGCACCTGAGTTTGGACCTCACCACCCGCCTTCACCTGGACTCATCATCTTCAGCTGTTTCCCACATCTCATCACTGCCTCAGTATTTAGTCTGGCTCCACACTGACACTCACTGTGAAGTATTGTTTGTGCCACCCTGCCTGCATTACCGAGCGGCTCTACCTGGACCTGATCTTCTTCCTCTGACCCTGCTTATACTCTGACTGCCTGCCGCCTGCCCCGATCCTCGCCTGGACTCTGAATCCTCTTCTCTCTCTTCTCGGATGCTCCCATGTTTGTGTATGACCTCTGCCTGTCTGACCCTGCTTTACTTTTGTGGACCTTTAGCTCTGCTTAGTTGTGAACTAATAAACGTGCTGCACGTGGAACCAGCTGTCTGCCCGTTTGTGACAAACGTAGATGACCAACAAATGATGATGCCGTCATCGAGGGGTAGTGTTGTCTGAATTTGAAGACACTATTTTTTTTCCAAAATTTTCCGTAGGGGTAGGGAGAAGCTGGTGGAGTAGGGGAAGAATTTGGTTTTGGCCTAAGTCTTTAGCTCAGGTAAGTCCCTTTTGACGGTTTCTCATTTGACGTTTTTGATGTTTATCCATGCTATTGATTAAGCTTTTTCTACTACATTAATCATTTTTTTGCTGACATGATTGGATGCAGCACTCTGTGCTTAGTTTTACTAAGGGGGTTGATCTCTGTCTCTTGGACATGTGTCAAGTGATAGAGTTGTATATACATTTATCAAATGTTTCTTCATTAATCAAGTGATTTCAACTTCTCTTTCTTTAATCTTTTTGCTTGATGTTGTGTACTGCTCATAGAAACTGGAGTCAAGCCCCAGCTGAAGGCTGTGAGGAGATGATATAAAGCAAGAACTTGAAGAAGCCAGCGTCAACCCTCTGGGAACTAGGGAACTCCCCAAACTGAATAAAAAGGCTCGGACAGAGAGGACTGCAGAGCAGAAAAGAGAAGGTCTGCACGCTCTCTGTCTGTCCTCCTTGCAAGTGTTTTGAACTCAGCCCTCTCTTGTCTTTCTAGCAGTGCAGATAATTGTTGCAGGTTGTTGAAATCTAACATCAAGTCTGTCCCATTCAGCGCCAGCTCATTGCAAAGATAATTTTTTACAGTAACATTTTTTTTTCTATAGCAAAGTAGTCAAAAGCGGTGGTCTTTAACCTTTTTTACTCCACAGGCCAGTATAATATTAGATATTTTAATGGAATGGTCCAATGGTGTTTCATTCTTCTAAGCTTACGGTTTCCAAAAAATGTTACAACGTGAAACTTAGTTTAAAAATACAGTTTGTATATATTTTACAGAGAATTCAATGAAAAAATGTTGCTGATTTGGAGAAGTTGTTTCAGATTAAAAAAAGATCAATAAAGGCAACATTACAGGATTTTTCATAAAATGTCCTTAAAACACCTTCATGCTGAGATTATCTGTGAGGGCATAAGTAATATCCATCTTTTGTTTTTTTTATTAAATCTTAATTTATGGTGTAATTCTTTCAAACACACAGGAAGCTGAAGTTTCTTAACAGGTCCCTGCATCATTTAGCTTTGTTGTTGGAGAATTCTGAAATGTCCCTTTGACTTTTTTTTTTTTTTTTTTTTTTTATTGAATTTCCATGACCTGTAAAATCATTGACTATATATAGAGAACTGGACCGAGTGGCCCCTCCCTCCTGGTATTCCAAAGAGGAACCCGCTGGTCCAATAAAGTCAAAATCCTCTACACTTCTATAGAGAGATTAACAGCTATTACTCGTCGTTGTATTTGTCAGAATAACCATTCTTGCTCTAGTAACTTGTTTTAATGTGTTCTTGTTGCATATTCAGTAACTTCTGCCAACAGATGTGGCAAAAATGTGATTTTGAAAGAAGAGAGAGCATGGCAGATGAAGAACTGTCGTGAGTGTCTGGTCTACTTTTTCACATGAGGCAATGTCTGTCCATCTTGTCATCGTGGGTCAACAAATGCAGAACGTTGAGCTGCTTTTTCGTAGTCTTCGTTTTAGGCCCCCCATTTGGTCTCAGCTATATACTTTTTCCAAAGTTGCCATGTTTACATTTCTATCTACTAAATTGATTAAAACTGTGGGTTGCTACTCCAATTTTGGCTTATCATGCTTTCAGTTTACCGAAACTAAAGTATATTTCTATTACCCATTACTGAACCATCTCCTCCATTTTCTGAACGTAGAATGTTTGTGGTGAATGTGTCACTTCACATTTTGTGTACAGTTATTACAAGGAGACTAATTTAAAAGTATTATAAGACATGTAAATGATTACAATTCTAAGACAGTTCTACAACATTATAAGGTAAGAAAGTAACTTCAAATAACATCAACAGTTTTATAGCAGTATTAAAGTAACTTATTTGGTTGTGTTACTACAGAGGCAAACTCAGAGTATTTAAAGGTCAGGAAACTGGTTTTGGTTAATTAGCTGATTGTAATCTGACACTATGAGCTTCCAACACACAAATGTTTTCTCAGTGTTCTAATTTTTCAGAACAGAATTGATGTTTTTTTATCACTCGTGGGCAACATCCAATTTAGAAGAAGCTAAAGCTTGTTAAGTTTTAATCTTTGTGTTACGACTCTAAATGCATTCTAATGTTTTAAAATGAGCTTTTACAGATTCAATGATGACACAATTTTACTCAGTCTGTTTTGAAAGTTTGCCAAACTATTTGGAGAAATGTCTTGCCTAATAGACTTTGATAATGGAAGCATTTTGAAATATGTTGCTTAATCCTCATTTTTAAAAATCTGGTTTTATCTTTGAAACTTAATATTCATTTAAGAATGAAATTTAAAACCCTTTATATTGAGTTCTAAGTCCCAATCAAACACAATAAGAAAGCGACAGCTCACCTGCGTGCTGACACCATGTGATGCTGAAAGGCGGTGTTAATCTTTAGTTTTTGCGACTGGTGGAGCAGATCATTCCGCAGGTGACTGCGTGCAGAGCTCCTCAGCACAGGGACAGACCGCCCCACAGCCAGCTCAGCATTCGTCTGAACAGCAAGGTAGGCAGAGAAATCTCTTAAACTGGGTCATAAAAATCTACCGAACTGCAATCCTATCAACTTTGTTACAAATCCTATCCAGAAGTTACCAACAAGAAGTACAACAAAAGGTGTGAGAATCAATCAAGAGAACAGAAAGATTTGTCATTGCCACTAAATGATTTTAACGTTTATTAGTTTGTATTAATACTACTGTGATCTGTGAACATTAAGAGAAAATCTGAGCAAAAAAGTTAGTAATTCAAACTTTCAGTGAAAAGAACAGTAACACAAATAAGGTTTTATCATGTTTCACTTAGAAATCTGATCCCCTTAGAGAGCGTCAGTTTTAGATAATGTTACATACTTGTCGCTTGATCTTAGAAATGCTTCAAAATTTACTGCTGACACAACAGTCTCTTTCATGAATATGCTACCGACCTATTACCCATGAAAGACAGGAGTTTGTTCCCTTTACTGCATTTCTGGAGTAAGAAAACTGAAATTGATTAAATTTTCATCCAAGAGGTTAAATCCTGCTTCTGTAAAAACTGTCCTGATCTATGTCTGATAGAGCAAAACACAACGTTGTTCACGTCATACTTTAAAGCTTGGATAAAGCATTAACCCTCATGAACATGCTGCCAAAACACGATCATGTCAAAACATATCAAGTCTCTCTGTTGTAAGTCTTCAGAAAAACGTCTGCTACTGTTCTTTCTTAGCTGACTAGCAGCAATGGGTTTAAAATGTTTCAACAATTCCTTCAAGGGACTACAACCACCACCAGGTAAGCATCAGGTGCAATAACCCATTGAGGTGGAAGTGTTCTGCAGGATGGAGGTTTTGAAGGTCAGCAGCAGCCTGGGGTGAGGCTCCGACCGGCCACCTGTGTGCTCAGTTCCGTTCCACTGAACCACACACGGGCGGTACGCTGTCATTTGCAGTAAGTGAGCATGTAATAGGCTTTAAGTGCCCCAAGCAGGAGAGGAAACAAGCCCTAGTGCTCAAGTTTTTCCAGAGTTCATCTCTTGTGATCCACTGTCAGCCTTGAGGAGCGAACTCCTACTACAGTTTGAGAGAACAAAAAGTGAAGGAGAGGTCGTCTCAGTGAAAAACAGCAGTAAAGATCACAGGGATCTAAAATGTCACGGCCCAGAGTACGGTGGAAACTTTATACAAAAGGCCAGGAAGTGTTTTGGTTGTAAACGCTTGTCTTTGTGTTTTGTACACAGAAAGGCTCCGATTCTTACAGCAGAGTGGATATGGAGAAAACTGTTCAGCCTGGAGGGTTGACACCACACACAGAGATCACTGCAGCACATGTGCACGAATCTTCTGATCAGGATAGTGGAATGAAAGCAGAGCGGGGTCCCACATGTTACAATGCTGTGCCTTACATTCAAATATACTGTGCAGAGATGGAAAATACCTCTAAATATGTTGGGCCAATTAGGAACACATTCACTTCTATCTAAAAAGGGTTTTTGATGCCCAACTCTCCACATTCATTTGAGTTCATGGTCAAAGTGACAAGTTAACAGTGGTTTAAATTAGCCTCAAATTTGGATAATTAACTGACTGAAGATGGAAATATCTGGATTTAACGTTTCTGGCAACATTTTGACACATAAGACTGAATTCACGACATTTTTTGCTGAGTTGATAGCTCACCTGACTGCAGGGACACTCCTCTGTGTTAAGAACGAAGAGCAGGAACGTCACTCTACAGCTTTAGCATTTAAGCTCTACTTTCACAGAATTTACTGATGCAAACACAACAATACCATGAAGTAAGCACCAAAGCAGACAGAACGCTATTTTATTGAAATAAAAATGCTGAATGAAGATGTCAATATTTTTAGAAACTGTTTGAAGTTAGCTGTATGATGAAATGCAAAGCAGAATCACGGGAAGATTTTCTTTTCATTGTCATGATAAGCTTTTTGTAGTGAGTTTGATATTTCTGTACTCGGGTTTCTAGCATCCCTTCTGGCCCCACGTCTTCCCCTTCATGGTGACATCATGTAATGAATGTGGCCTTTTTTGTTGTTTCATTACATTTTTCTTCGGGCTTGAGTAGTGCATGGAATTCTTTGAGTTTCTATCTCTGTTCAAGAGAGTATTTGTGTGAGTATATGGAGTAACCCCCAAAAAGATTTGGTCTACTTTTCTAATTACTGCTAACTCTTTGACAATGTTGACTTGAGGATTGGATGCAAATGATTTTTGTGAAAGACCTGAAGTTCAGAAATAAAACTGGACCAGTGTTACAGTAACACTGCCACACAAAGAGAAAGCATTCCAAAAAACCTGAATTGAATTTGCTCACTTTAGCTGAAATGACACCTATTTCTGTTCAATACAGATTTCTCACTAAAACATTAACACTGGATTCAACAGATTTCACACTAAAGCAGCTCTGCAATAAAAGAGACTGTTGAATTTGAATTGTTTTACCATGTAGACAGATTTGTGTACAAGTATTTATTAAACACATTTTCTGTTGCTTGATTCCTCACGTAGTAGTTCACTTTCGGCTTCTCCCTTTCGGGGTCCCCACAGCCTAACAGCACCCACTGTTTGGCATCAGTGATTTGGCAGAGTTTTTACGCCGGATGCCCTTCCTGACACAACCCTGTACTTGAGGGGCACAGGGACCCAGTTAGGCAGCAGGGTCAAGGGTCTTGACTAAGGATGTGGAGATCAGTGGACAACCCTGGGAATCGAACCCAGGGCTCCTGCGTGTCAGCCCTTCACCTAGACCACTGAGCCACCCAGCTGCTGATTAATTGCTTGATTTCTCATAAAAGTCAATATTAGAAGGCATTACAGTGGGGATTGAATGTTTGGGCACCCCAGGAAAAACGTTCTATTATTGTGCATTAAGAACTCAAGGAAAGATTGAAAAATCTTCTAAAGGTATTAGATTACAGATGAATCATTCCTTTAACATGTTAAAAAAAACAGGCTTTATTTCCATCATTTAGCCTTTCAAACTGAAAACAAGCTAATGGTGCGTGTAAAAGTTAGTACCTTATCTCCAGCCAAGAGTCTCTCAGTTCTTGCTTGAGGAATCTTCATCCATTCTTCTTTACAGAAGTCTTCCAGACCTCTGAGACTTCTGTGATGTCTGTTCTTCTCTGCTCTGTTCAGGTCTATCATAGATGTTCAATCATGTTGAGGTGATTGAGAAGGTCACTGCTGGAAGAACCCATCATGCTGATTGGTGGAGCAAGGTCACATGACTCCGATTAGTTCAAATCTTTGAGACAGAAATCAGCTGTCTTTGTAAGGATGATTGTGAACAATCCATGACACTGTCAGGTCTGAGCTTTTCCAAAGGGGGCGGAGCAAACTATAAACTCTGCAGGTGTCCAAACTTTAACACACCATTATTTAGTTTTCTGTTATTCTGAAAGGGTAAATAGTGGAAATAAGGACTTTTTTACATAATAAAAGAATGTCTCATCTGTAGACTGATACCTTTAGAAGATTTTTCAATCTTTCTTTGGTTTCTTATGCACAATAATAGAACATTTTACCTGTGGAGCCCAAACTTTTGACCTCACTGTAAATAATTTCCTCTAATCTTTATTTTCTATCAACCTAACGTGTTTTACTAGTATGAAGTTAAACTTTCTGTTGTCCTTTAAACTTTTGCCCCTTGAGGCAGTTTCAGTGTTGCTGCTTGCAGAGTGCTGAACACCGTCCATCTCATCAATGATTGATCAGCATGTTGAGGTTTTGGAGAGACTGAGCTACCTTGTCACATTTTACCCCAGTTAAACTTATGTGTTTGTGTTTGTTTAGTGCGTGATGATGGTGTGAGGTTGTCAAGTCACTGAGAAAGGATCTAGAAACAAACTTCCAGGAATCATTTTGTTTTCACAAAGGCACTCTGAGATTCCAGCCTTGAACTTTATTACTCTCTGCTGCTTATTTGCAAATATTTTGCGACGACTAACATGCACGACTTGTTCAAGTGAAATGTAATAAGTGAGCAAAAGTTGTTAACATGCTTGGGTCAGTCGGCTTGTGCTTATACTCAGAATTTTCTGCTGCTTAATTGCTTAGTGTAATGAAGGCCTGATAAACTCTACAGCACTAAAAGAACAACGGGACCAAGAATAAAAGTGTCTGCAGTTCATCCTCAGTTCCAGGTGTTCCAGGTGTACAGTGTTCCATCGTCCGTGAGAGCTACTTTCAAAAAAAATAACCCACGATAGGTGAAATCCATGAAGTCAGATTCTGGGTGTTTTAAGGCTTTAAAACTACAAACTACACACTTCCTCAACTTCTCTCAGGCAGACATGAACATTTTCACACTTTTCTGTCTCTTTGAAACTCTCAAAGTTCAAACCGTTGTAGGAAATAACGTTGTATGTAAATGTGACCTCCACAACACATTCTGTAAAGAAGACAGCACAGAGGAGTCATGCTGACAGTCTACAACCAATCAGGACGCAGAACATGGCATGCTGTTAAAATTATCAAAGGAAAAGAAGAAAAAAGTATGCAAAATTACACAGAAAATTATTTGTGAAACAACAAGACCATGAAAGGTGAATCACAATATGGCGAAGAACACAGTAACTCAAATGCTCACATTGCACTGAGCAGTTTTTCCTGAGACAGTCACTTTATTGGTTCAGGTTCTAACATGATGGGAAATACTCTGAATAACATCAACACACTAATCAGTTCGTTTTCCAGTAGGATTTTGTGCATTTCTTATTTTACACACGTCAGGACTGTGAGGACGGGATTATGGGAAGCAAATAGGAAGCTATTTTGATGACCTCATTGAGTGAGCTCCATATTCTGGCAGTGGGAACCTTTTCTCTGTGGCCAGAAGAAAGTGGAGTCTGTGACTGGAGCCCATTTCACTCAGTCAGATAGTGGTGATTCAAAGCCCATTTGTTTTGGGCGTAGAGAATGCTTTCTGTGGCTTGGCTGTGATCGATCCTTCCTCTGCCTGTGATCGCGCCACAACACTATTCCAGTTTCCACATTCATTTTTCCCCTGCTAACTGAGACCAGCGCAGTTCTCTCTCGCTGGCCCTTTGACAGGGTTTTGACCTCCACTTCAAAATAAAGGTTTTTAACAAGCCAGCATGCTTGTTGGTGCTGCATGTTTACAGCCCCGCTGAAAGCAAAATCTATGCTTTAACAACAACAGAATTAAACTAAAAGGACTACATTTCCCCTTACGAGACAACAGGACAAGTATCACTCATTATCATGGAGGAATTTTTAAGAACAAGGTAAATTTATGATTCAATCTATTAACAGGGAGCAAACAAGAAAAGGGGAATCATCCTGGAAAAAAGACCTCTAAACAGCCTCATAAAGAAGCAAGTGAAATCCAAGGATGAAACAATGACAGATGAATAAAATGTGGTTAAAATGTTTGAGATGTGTAAAAAATAATGTTTCCTTTGTTTGTTGCTTGTCAAACTCCTGAAAAGTCAAACAGAATATTTCTGTTGCAAAAGGCTGCAGATTTTTCAGGTTTGCAGATGGAAGACAGAACTGTTGTTCAATGATAAACAATGACTGCAAAGGACCTTTTTAAAAACAATATAACAGATGCAATCCACAGTTTGAGTGAAACCCCCTTTCTTCTACAGCATTAATGACATGTTTACAAATGATTCCCACTCTAAGAAAATGATTGTTCTTTTATTATAAGATGACTACTGCTGACAGTGTTGCCTGCTTTCTCAGCTGACTCTCAAACAGCCATGGCCTCCATTAGAAGTAATTAGTAAAATCAGTAATTCTAAGATGCACTCATTAAAATTACTCATGTCTGAGGCAGAGAAGCCCAGACAGAAAGTGTGTGTCCCAGTTGGGCAGATCTGAATTGGGTTGGAGGTCAGACGCATGTCTGGTCTGCAGAGTGGTCTGCTGTTTGCTCCGGCTGTCATGACCTGCATTCACACCGGCAGTTTTGGGCCAGCTAAACCAGAAAGATTAGAATGTAACCAGCCATTCTGATGAAAGGTCTTAGCAAATAAAGAAATACAAATAAATAAACTAACAAACAAAAAAAACTGTCACCAAATGTGTTCGATGAAAGAGCAGGATGTTTGTCCTCCCTGGAGACAAACATCCACATGTGACTAAACCTATGTATGTATGCAGGTCAAGATCCCTCAACCCCTAGATTATAGTTCTAAAACTGGAGATAAAACTGGAGTGAGAGCCTCCTCATTTGATGATTTGGTTTTGATCAAGGTTCCACTTGGTTGTAAGGAAAATGGTTTTCTGTGAATGGATTTTCAAGCTTCATCAAGCAACAGTTTCCACTGATTACCTTCATTTTCCTCACTTTCACACATTTTGTAGAAGGTGACTTTAGAAGATCTGCAGAAAGCGACTTTGAGTTGATGCTTTTAATTACTTACACAGACAATACCACAGACATCCTGCATCAGACCAGACGTATAACAAGATAGATCTCATTTCTACATTTGTCAGTAAAAGTACAAAAACTGCTTGCATATTTCAATTGATTGTGGATCAACAACCAAGAATGATTCCAAAGCATATAACAGGAGCAAACAGCAGTGTGAGTCTGGATTCGGCGTTTACTATGGTTTACTTGTTTGTTAAATGAACCCAAAGAAAAAGTGCAGGAATTGAAGTACTCCAGCCCTAAATGAAACTGACAGCTGATGGTTGGGCATACATTTCTACTACACACAAAGTCGCATGTTCTTTTCTGTGACAAGCTCTAAAGTAGGATGGGCATGTCATTTAAAACAAGTTTTGTCCAAATCTGAATTCCTCCCCTACCCTCCCCCTTCTCCCAGTCTTTACATAGCCCTCCAAACGGAGAGGGATAGAAAAATTTTTTATTCAAATTCGGATGTTACTACATCTCAATGACGTCATCAATAGTCGCCACTCATCTACGTTAGTGCGTAGCTGCCAGCGCCTGGAAAAGACGTAACAACATCAGTTTTCTAACTTTAAAAAGTCATTCTGAAACAAAGAGACTCAGAGCCTGGAGTCCCTACGGCCCCTTCTTAAAAAAACTATTTTGGACATCGCTATAGCTTCAAATGTGCCTACAATTGGAAGGGTAGGGGAAGAATCTGGACTCTTAAGCTCTTAAGAAATCAAAACAATGAATTCACACCATACTACAGCTGAAATAAATTGAAAATAAACCAATGAATCAAATGTATCCATTTTTGAAACCAGGCTGTATAAGTTTTAGGGTTTTTTGTATTAAAGTGAACCTTTAAACATGGCACTCACTGAATAATTAGTCCCCTGTAACCAGGCTTTAGTGGTCTTTTCAGGAACTGCAACATCTGGTTCATCTGTTCTTTGGAATGGAGTGCCATTTGGGGTGGGGGGGGTGGGGGGGGGGGTATTGAGCTCAGATCGCATCAGGAATGTATTTGATTTGGATTCACATTTTTAAATGGACCAGATTGCCTCCATAATGAGAACAATTGGATGTTGTGTTGTTTTGCTAATTCAGATGATCATATGAAACACTGCGTATGATTAAAAAAGTATATTTATTTTGGTAGGATATCATTTTTTGTCACTGTAGCACTCCTAACAGGCTTAAGTAGGAAAAAAAGCATAACAGATTAAGGGGTTAAACTCTTCACATCTGTTTTAAAACAACAGGTCAAAGTTAACATTTGTCTATACAAAGCAATAGTGATGAAGTCCTCAACTAAAAATGTTTTTTCCTTTTTTTTCCACAGATTAAACGATGAATAATCAATACATTTCTGTGAGCCCCACAGAAAATATAAAAGTGAAGACTGAAAATGGACCTAGTTTGAAGAAAAAGCGCTACGTCCGGAAAGAGGGCAGCTGTAATGTTACATTCCGCCATATTCCTGAGGAGTGGCTGCTGTTTGTCACTGACATCTTCACCACCTTGGTGGAGATCAAGTGGAGGATGATGTTCCTGATCTTTGCCCTGTCATACATCCTGTCCTGGCTCTTCTTTGGCATCCTTTTTTGGGTCATAGCTATAGCTCATGGAGATGTCAGGGACCACCACAACGACCCGTGTGTATACGAGGTGCGCAGCTTCACAGCTGCTTTCCTCTTCTCACTTGAAACTCAGACCACTATCGGCTATGGTTTTAGAGGAATGTCCGAGAACTGCATGATCGCTATCATCCTCGTCACCATCCAAGATGTCATCAGCTGCTTCATTGACACCTTTGTGATTGGAATAGCAGTTGCAAAAATGGCCTCAGCGAGAAAGAGGGCACAGACAGTGGGCTTCAGTAACTGCGCCGTCATCAGCCTCCGAGATGGTTACTTGTGTCTCTCCTGGAGAGTCGGCGACTTCCGCCGGTACCACCTCGTAGAGGGGACTGCTTCCGCTCAGATTGTTCACTTCACAGTGCACACCACAGGTAAAATTGACGTGACCTATGAAGATCTGGTCATCCAGCAGAAGGACATTGTCCTTGTCACACCCACAACTGTCCTACACCGAATTGAGCCTGGAAGCCCATTGTACAAGATGACCTTAGAAGATCTGCGAAAGGCTGACTTTGAGTTGGTGGTTTCATTCACTTACACAGATGATACCACAGGCATCCTGCATCAGACACGGACATCCTACACTCCAGATGAGATTCTCTGGGGTCATCTGTTCCAGGAGATGATCAGGGCTAACAGGAGCCACTATAGGGTGGATTATAACTTGTTTAATCATACAGCTAAGGTGCACGTGCCCATGGTCAGTGCTGAAGAGTTCGAGCAAAAGAAGCAGCTGCGGCTTTCTGCTCAGAAATCTCCCAGAAGCACCGCTAAGGCCATGCCGCGGTCTGAGTCTCACGGAAATCGGCTGAAAACTCCAGCAGTACAAGTTGAAGTTGTATATGACGTCCCTGAAACGACTGAGTCAACGTGTCAAGCAGGAAGGAAATGTCCAGACACTCTGTCACCACCTGATGGTCCCGCTGAGGCAGCTGAAGAATGAGCTGAGACTCAACTTAGCATTTTTACATAGAAATGTTTCTGCATGTTTTCATTGTGAGTCAAATTTAGAACACGTTGAACACATTTGCTTATAAGTTTCATTAAAACCACAATTGTGTTTTTAGAATAGAATTTCTGAAAAATATCCTTATTATTCCTAGGCTTTCAACTAACAAGATACTAATGAGCAGCACAAACGTGGCACTGTGTTGAATCTGCTTTTCTTTTTACAATATCTAAGAAAATGCGTGGAACAGAACAGATCAGTTGTATACTAGATTTAATGTCTTAGATTTTGTGGCTCTACTTTTCACTTTGCTCTTTGTAAATGCATTTTTAAAACAAGAAAGCTTTAACAAGAATATTCACTAGCATATAGAGTAGTTTGCTGTGGTTATCAGGACATTATCAGGACTGATTATATGTCAGGACATTTAAAAACATTTTTTGCTATTGGTATTTGTTAAGAATTTGTCATGAAATATTTTAAAAATAAAATCTAAAGACAGAAGTTTACCACTTTATAATCTCTTGATTTAAACAGCTTTTGTCTTCATTGTCCTGATAAAATGTTTTATCAGGAGCAGTTGGTGTTCATGTTTGATAACTCTTTGGATTTTTTATGTTTGTTTTAAAATGTTTTTTTTTTGTTTGTTTTCAATGAAGAAAAATAAATCTTAAAACTTTGTGTGGGCATTGAAAGCTATGGGTGACCTTCACTTGTTTTAGATAGTCTTTCTACTACTGTGTTGCACCAGTGTGAGCTGTGGGGAGATCCTCCCACATCCTCAGCATTCTCCCCACACACACTAAAAGGTCAGAGGTCGACCCGTTCTCGAGAGTTGCGGCTTTTGCCATTTTTTTTTTTTTTTAATGAATGTTGCTTTAATTTCCATGTGAAAGCACACTATTTACAAAAATGAATGGAGGTCTTGGAAGACCTAACTCTTTAAATTAGTTTGTTCTGTTCCAGAAAATCATTTTTTATTTGAAGCATAAATGTCAGAATTGTCCATCAAATAAACTGAAAGATTTCACAGCAGATTATTTGCCATTCACTGTAAATCGCATTAGAGAGCCTCATATTAGATGTCCTCATCTCAACCAAAAAATGGACTGGCCCCACCACAAAACATGTTTTACACATCAAATAACAACACACTGCGGTGGCGCAGTGGTTAGCGCTCTAGCCTCACAGCGAGAAGGCCCCGGTTCGACTCCCGGCTGGGACCGTTCTGTGTGGAGTTTGCATGTTCTCCCCGTGCATGCGTGGGTTTTCACCGGGGACTCCGGCTTCCTCCCACCGTCCAAAAACATGCTTCATAGGTTAATTGGTGACTCTAAATTGCCCCTAGGTGTGAATGTGAGAGTGAATGTGTGTGATTGAGGCCCTGAGACAGACTGGAGACCTGTCCAGGGTGAACCCCGCCTTCGCCCATCAGCAGCCGGGATAGGCTCCGGCACCCCCGCGACCCCGAAAGGGACGAAGTGGTCAGGAAAATGAATGAATGAATTTTTAAAACATTTAACATTCATTGCAAATAATCAAGAGCATTGTTATAATGATTTCAGACATTGTTTTGGCTTTGTTGTTTTAACCCTCTTAGATCAGAGCTTCTTTCAACTATACTGTAAGTCTTCAACCATTTACTCAATGAACATAACTCCAGTGGATTCTGAAGTGGAGAGAAGAAGCTGTACTGATTGACAATTCTTTACAGCAGTGACATTTTTAGCCGATCAACCTAAATCATAAGAGTTGCAGAGAAAAGCGGCGCTGTGCCGTTATGCACTACCTTAGTAATATGTTGCATAATGGTGCAAATTCCATATGAAAAGAATCAGCTGATTCTGGTTTATTGTGTGAACCGCCAGGAGGTCATAGGATGTTCAAGAGCATGTGTTATTCAGGTGTCACGGCAACATCTCCGCTGAGTAACAGACTTCCTGTCATGTGATCCTGTGAAGGACCAGTAACCTGCCCAGTGCATACTCTCTTTGCCTTAAAGTAGCTGGGATAGGCTCCAGCATCCACAATGACCCAGAAATACATACATACACAGAGCTAACAGAAACAGGTGATTGATGGACTCCCTGACAGAGAAATGACTTTTTGAGTTGTTTCGTAAAGACAAAATCTGTTCAATGACATCCAGTGATAGTGTTTTTACTAAGAACATTATTGCAAATCTCAAGAAGACAATTAAACACAAAACAAAAAGTTTGGTGGATTAAATCGTTGAAGTTTGAAGGAAAAAAAAACATACCGGAAAGTTAATAATTATTTCATTTAACAAAGAATCCTGAAGAGTGTGTGAAAGAACCAAACAGAGCCATAAAGATCTTACATTTCTTCTTTATGTTGGCCACTAGACTCATGCTCTCATTCTTCATTCAGCATTTGTTACAGGTCATGCAGTGTGGTTATGTTAGTCACTGTGGAGTTCAAGAGGAAGTTTTAATTATTTCAAGAATAAAAAACATTACACTCAGAATACATCAGGTCTTTGTTTTATATGATTTTAATGACCTGCAAATGATTGAAAACAAACATGTTTTAGGAAATTAAAACATCACATTAGAGTGATCAGAATCAATGTTTCTGCATTAATGTCAAGCTTTGTTCATTTCTTGTGTTCAATTATTGGTTAAATTACTGCATCAGTGCTCTGTGACCTTTCACTCTGCATTAGTAAAATGAATTTATACGCCCCTTTACAACTCCTTCAGGGGGACCAAAGTGCTTCACAATAAAAGAAAGACAGAATAAAAATTACAAAATTGCTCAAATTAAGAACAAAATTAAAAACAGCATAAAATTACAAAAATCTATCTGCAATAAAATATATAAAAGATAAATAAGAGTGCCATAAAACAAGTTAAAGAAAATATAATGCCACCAACTACTGAGCATTAAAAGCATTCTAAAAAGATCAGTTTTGATTTGACAATGGAAGTCCAGGTTCCTTCGATAGCTGCCTTCAGATCATCTGCTTTGTTGGATCTTTATACCTAATACTTTAATCAGACTCACTGCTGCTGGAGCCCACCTGGAGTCTGTTGTGTAATTCACCCTGGACAGACCACCACTCCATCACAGGGCCACACAGAGACTCACATTCACACCTACAGGACAATTCTCTTATCAACCTATGACGTGTTTTTGGGTTACTGGAAAAGACCGAGTGTCCAGAGAACAACCACACACGCATGAGTGCTGACCGCTAAACCACCATGTGGTCCCTCTTCACAGCAGCCCATGAAACATACCTGAAAATATTTCACAAAGTTTTGTCAGTGTGATCTGGTACCAAGTCCTGTTGAAAACACCAGTCCCCCTCCATACAGCCTGTGAGCAGAGAGCAGCAGGAAGAGCAGTAGAATGTCCTGGAAGAAGTCTGCACTGATGTGGACTTCAGAAAACCAGGTCACATGACCCCATCACTGACTACAGGAACTTCACACTGAACTTCAGACTTTGTGGGTGCTGTTCCTCTTCACTTTTCCTGCAGACTTTCATTTACAAATGAAATGCAAACTTTTCTTTCATCTGAAAATTTGGATCATAGAGCACCAAAGACCCAGTTAAAACTGCTCCGATGATGTCTGGTTCAGAACCGGCCTGATGTGATGAAACTACCGTCTGACTAAAGTCCAGTCAGCTTGTGCCTCAGCCTCAGTCTATCCTGTCTGTGATGCTCTCCCAAATCTCTGACTTGATTTAACTCGACAAGCCTCTCCAGACTTCTGTTTTCCGCATGCAGAGTGCTACTTTTGCTGCCACATTTTACCATTCATTTTCTGTTAATTTGCTTGGATACAGCGCCATATGAACAACTAGTTTATTTAACTTCTGACCTTTGTCTAAGAGTCTCAAAGACTGTCCTGTAAATCTAAAGTCAGCAGTCATAGCTTCAGACCCAGACTGAGAGACCATCTAAAGCTCAGGAAATCTTTGCAGGTGTTTTTGGTTCATTTGCTGACTAGGATTTGTTGACTAACATTGAATTCTCATTTTCCAGAATTTTGATTTTAGGTATTTACAAAAATATTGCTAAGGGAAATTTTGTCATAAGATCCAGAACTTTTTGATTGCATCAAGAGACGTAATAATGTTCCATATGCTATAAATCTTAACAAAGACATGACTCAGAAAACAGCTTCAACACGATTTTATGGACTGTAATAACCTTCTCTAGCTACTCTAATTTAATTTTGCTACTAAAGTGGTGGTAGTATATGGATGAGTATTGGCTTAAATTAAAGCCAGGGTTATTTTCTATGTATATGAAATATTTTATAAATGATTCCTTCTGTATATGCAAAATCCTCATGAGATGGGTTTCTTCTGAATGTTGGCATGCAGATAATTAAAATCATTAGCAGAAACGCAGATGAACTCTGGGGAAAAACTCATGGATTCACATAAAAGGTCATTTGATTTTGCTCCAAAACAGTCTTTATTTGCCCCTGTTTTCCATTGTTTCACACAATATCCAACTGCCATTGATGACAGTAAATAACCTGTTGTGAGGTTGCTTCTTGTCCTCTATTGTGAGTCAAGTCGTCACAGTTTATATGAACACATGGAACATTTTCTATTGCTTTTACTGTGAATGTTGACACTCAGTTTGGTTCTCAAAGAATTGCTGTCAGATTTCAGTCCATTCAACCCCAAGATTTAAAATTTAGAAGAATGTTCTTTTTCTGTGATACGTTGGGGGCACATGTGCAATAATGAAAACATTTATTTAAAATTTGCTTGGACTAAATATTAAGGCACACCAAGACAGTTTACAGATGTTGTTTACACAACAATAACATTAAAGTCTAAGTTTGACGTTAATAGAGAATTTAAAGACCACGGCTGACGTGTCTCTGCTTTTATCTATTTGGAGTCATCCCTTTAAATTGGAGAACAGATGTGCACCCCAGCTTCATTGCAGATGTTAGAGAGAGGGACTTTGTCAGCGACTACACAGGTGTTTAGATAGAAAAACAATGGGCTGCATCTTGGCAGGTGCTAATTCATCATAAACTTTCAAGGATGCATTTAGTCAGTTCAAACAAAGGTTACTGTGCATGACATGAAACAAATCAATGGGGTAACTGTAGGTGTCAGGAGATTATACAAAGTGTTTTACCATCGGACACAAGTCCAACCTCAGGCTGTCTGTCTGAGTCAGCACAGGTTCTTTGGTTTGGTTAAGTAAATGAATTTGACATAACATGTTTCTATTTATTACAATTTGACTGTTTTTGTGTTTTAAGGAAGATGTACCCACACAAGCAGCTGCAACAATAACAATAAACATTTTTACAAGATCCTGTAAAAATGACCAGCAGGGAGAAGTAGACATGATATTTATGATTTCAATATTCCCTTATTATGGTGGAATTAAAGCTTTACAATGACAACTAATGTTCAGTAGAAAGATACATGAAAGCTTCATTTCCTGGTCGCAGAGTAGCTAGAGTGACTGAATATTAGGGTTTATTCTTAAGGCTTAAGCTATGATTTAAACTCTGTTTTAACTTATTTATGATTCAAGGAAGATTTTCACTTTTGGGAGATTAACTCAACATATATTTCTGTGAAAAGGCTTTTTCCTTGAGCACAGAAATGGGGATTTGAAGTTGATCTGTGTAGGTCGTCACTCATTTAGATCATTTTACCACATTGTAATTTGCAGAAAAAAATATGGTAAAAAAAAAAACTCAATTCAAACTATAAAAATAGAAATTTATAAATACATTTCAGTTGAGAAAATGTAAATTCTCTATAACCCCGATACTCATTCATTTGTCACACAAGTGTACTACTGGCCCTTTTGTACAAAACTCTAATTCAATGTAATGATCAACCCAGCCTGTCAGATGCTGACAGATTCCGTTCTGAAATACCATGTAAGATGACTGTCAATGGGTTTTACACTTTAGCTGTTTTTGCAACTGAACAAACAGAAAGATGTTCTCAAAAATGACAGACATCAGACAAAGCAGCTCACTAACATCAATTTCTATAAACATGCAAGGCTAAACAATTAAATAGAGCACATAAAACGACAGAATAAAATGTACATATGCTGCACTAGAATTCTATTTCCCAGATATAAAGTAGCCTACATGATTTGTCAAAATATTAATATAATTGGACTTAAATCAAGGTTTATCTTAAACATTATAAAGGTGAAGTTCATGTCAGTGTGAGAGAATCCGTGTGGAAAAAAGAACTGTTTATTGATTCATTCATGTTTTTCAGCAGTGTTCTGTGTCAGGTGTGCTGCGAGAAGAAGTTTTCAACATAATTGATCTAAAAGCATTTTGCCAAATCATTCTGAAACTCTGGCTAATATTCTGAACAATATGTCATTTGTTATTGTGTGAGCTGCGTTCTGAGTGGAATAACGTTGTAGCTGCAAGATCCAACATTATAGATCTGGACTGAAAGCGTCTTCAGATCCATCAGTTTGTTCTGCTATCCAGGTTGAGGAGAGTTGCTGATGCTGCCGCTGCAGGAGCTGGAAAACATGCGTGAAGAAGGAGCCTCTTCATCCTCTCAGCTGCTCGCAGCGTGCGTGTGTGCGTGCGGGAGGTGCGCGCAGGTCAACTCCAGCCGCTCTCCAGCGTGTGGTCCGCACGCAGCACTGGGTCCTCGCTGCAGGCGTGACGGAAATTGGGCATGGAAAACAAACACACGCACAACATGCACGGACACAGGTGGTTCAGGCTAAATATACATGCAGCTATAAATATCCGGAGCCAAAAATAAGGCTGTCAGGGGAAAAGCGAGCTGGCCGAAAGTTTAGTGAAAGAAAA
The DNA here is from genome assembly GCF_002922805.2 of Oryzias melastigma. Taxonomy (NCBI): domain Eukaryota; kingdom Metazoa; phylum Chordata; class Actinopteri; order Beloniformes; family Adrianichthyidae; genus Oryzias; species Oryzias melastigma. Next base: position 23,276,275 of record NC_050530.1, on the reverse strand, counting down.
GCGTCTGGAGCTGCGGGTGGACTGGGGAACTAATGAGCAGGAAGAGTGATTTAGAGGATGGCTTTAAGACAACATGGTTACAGCGGGACCTGAAATCATGAGCAGCAGATACACAGTCTAAACATCCGAAGCAACCTGATCGCTCAGTGGAGACAGACAGTCCGATCATAATAAAGGCATGGAGGTCTTTATTGAATGAGTCACTTTTTCCGACGGAACACATTTTTCCAAACCCACATTTAAAAAATATGAACTGTAAAAACAAGGGCAAATAGGGGCTGATGTTTGCAGGTGGAAACGTGGAGACACTTTTTATCCGCGTGAAGTTTCATAGTTTGTTGGCTTAATATTTTATTTACAATAAAAATGCCTAAATAAAGCAAAACAAAACAAAAAACATGTTTTGTATTTCTGAGATAATCAACGAGATCTGAAGGCTACATATTTCTTCTCATGTTTTAATGCATTTGTCAATTGAAATTGATTGGATTTATTATTTTATTATTTCTTTTGTTAGATTGTATATATCGTCACTCAATTACAGGAAAAACAAGGTCTAACTTTCCTGTTGTGTCCTGTTCTTCTCCCTGCCATCAGTTACACAAAACTCCCCATTATTGCGCTCCTTCTGTCGGTCTGCGCTCCCTGCCTCTCCGCTATTGGCCGGGCGCAGAGCCGGGGGCGGGTCGTACCGGTGCCAACGCTTTAAAGCCTCCGAGGGAGCTGAGGGCGAAACACATTATAAAGAGCGGTTCTCCAGAGACATGAGCATGACGGGAGCTCTTTTCTAGAACTATTAACATCAAGCGCGGACACAAAGGGCGGGAAATAAGCATCTGGATTATACTTCTCCATGTGGATTCCAACCGGTCCACAAACGAGCAACAGGTACAGGAAATTTTGAAGTTTTCTATCACTTCTCTGTACTTTTTTATGTCATCATGCAATATCCTGGTGGTCAATGCTGGTATATTTGAGTATTCTGCCATACATTTTTTCACTATTAAACAATCATTTTTTTTAAATATACTGTATACTTAATGAGGCTCCAACTTCCTGGCTTTTACGCACAACTTTGCTGCCCCATCTGTCACTGAGCCCGCCAAGAGGTTCGCCTTTCCTGCTCTAACAAAATGCCCCTTTTCCCTCCCTGTCTCATTCTAACCTTAGATAGGTTAGGAACAAAGTGGGATGTAGCCTACTGTGATCACCAGAAGTCCCTTTCTCCTCGCACCTGTTAACATTTGTCGCTGGCATTTGGGGCATTCGGCGGGCAGCTCTATGTAGGCCTACAGTAACAGTGTAGAAGTGCAGCTGAGATCTACACAGCTCGAAGTCATGTGCATACATGAAGACATGATCACACCTGCATTTTAGACTCTTAAAAGTCTGCTAAAACTACAAAAGTAAAAGCAGAAGCAGTAAATGAGAAGCATTGCATCAGGCAGTTTTAGATGCTGAGAGATCTGAAATTATATTTTGCATAAGTACTGTTCAGCTGCCATAGCAGGGATCTGCCTGCACTTGAACAACGTTTTGCTCCTAGCAATCAAAAGGCTGCATGTTAACCAGAAACTGGCGGATTCAGTCGCCAAGGCAGCCAAAGCTAATGAGAGATGGTTCAGCCCTGCTGGGAGACCAACTTGCAGAGAGGAGATCCCAAGAGAGAGACTTCTATCAGTCAACAAGCGATGCATCATATTTTTAAATATTGTTCATTTTAGATATCTATACCAGCACAATTTCAAGCAACTAATGCAGAGAAGTCAAAAGCTTTTCCCTTTTGTTTGTCAGAGAAGGTTCATCAGGCTGATGTAACCAGAGAAGTAAAGAACACTTTTATTCAAATTCTGAAACTTTCTTCTTTTTGCTGAACATTCAGGCTTGCATGACCCTGCAGTGGTGTAAAACCAGGCTACCATGAGATCAGATTAAAACTCTAAAACCCAGTTTAGCTCAAACCGAAAATATTGAAAAGGACGCCAAAAAAAAGTTAATGTGGAATAAGTGGGCACAAGCTCAAAGTGGCTACTGTTATTTATCTCTTCTGGTAAAAATTTGGCAGAGAAACATAGAAACAACTGATGTTTTTTAACTACTGATAGTAAACCTCTCTCATTTGGATAGTAAATAAAATTATTTTTGTTCTTTCAACGTTCTATTTGTATCAGTTGTGGAATTACTATTTTACATTATGTTTCATGAAAGGTGCTTGTCTAACAGAAAACATATTTTCTTCTTTCTAGCAAATAATGTCAAAAGACTTCCGCCCCTGATGAAAGAGGAGTGACCCGTTTATCCTCCTCTTGTCCCACTTCATCTACAGAGGCTGCTGAGGCTGAAGAGCGTCCCTTCAGCCCGCCTCATCTCGCCACCATTTCTTCAATAATTTGGTCCTCAAGTATTTCAAAACTGTTTCTCCAACGCTTTTTCCAGAAACTCAGACTGTTTTCCAAAGCAGAAGCAGCACAGCCCTCCCAGACTGAGGTGATGGGAAGTGTGCGAGCTAGTCGCTACAACATTGTGTCATCAGAGGAGGACGGCATGAAGCTTCCCACTATGGCAGTTCCCAATGGCTACAGCAATGGAAAAGGCAAGGTGCACACAAAGCACCAGCCGCAGAGCAGATTTGTCAAGAAAGATGGTCACTGCAACGTTCAGTTCATCAACATGAGTGAGAAGAGTCAGCGGTACCTGGCTGACATCTTCACCACATGTGTGGACATCCGCTGGAGGTGGATGTTCATCATCTTCTGCCTGGCCTTTCTCCTGTCTTGGCTGTTCTTTGGTTGTGTCTTCTGGCTGCTGGCCATCTTTCATGGAGACTTGGAAAACACGGACGCGCCTAAGTGTGTTACCAATGTGAGCAGCTTCGTTGCTGCTTTCCTGTTCTCCATCGAAACTCAAACTACCATCGGTTACGGCTACAGATATGTGACGGATGAGTGCCCTGTTGCTGTTTTTGTGGTGGTTTTCCAAAGCATAGTGGGCTGCATCATTGACGCCTTTATCATTGGTGCAGTGATGGCAAAAATGGCCAAACCCAAAAAGAGAAATGAAACTCTGGTGTTCAGTCATAATGCCACAGTGGCCATGAGGGACAACAAGCTCTGCCTGATGTGGCGTGTGGGCAACTTGCGTAAAAGCCACCTGGTTGAGGCACACGTGCGAGCCCAACTCCTCAAATCCAGAACAACAGAAGAAGGGGAGTACATTCCCCTCGATCAGATGGACATTGATGTGGGCTTTGACAGTGGAATTGATCGAATCTTCCTGGTCTCGCCAATCACCATCGTCCATGAGATCGACGAGGACAGCCCGTTCTACAACACGAGCAAACAGGATCTGGAGAATTCAGAGTTTGAAATTGTGGTCATCCTGGAGGGCATGGTTGAAGCAACAGCTATGACCACACAGTGCCGCAGCTCCTATGTGGCCAACGAGATCCTCTGGGGTCACCGGTTTGAGCCTGTGCTGTTTGAGGAGAAGAACTACTACAAGGTGGACTACTCCCGCTTTCACAAGACCTATGAGGTACCCAGCACACCTCTGTGCAGTGCCAGAGACCTCGCAGAGAAAAAATACATCCTGTCCAGCTCTAACTCCTTCTGCTACGAGAATGAGATGGCACTGGAAAACAAGGAGGACACGGATGAGGGCAACGGGAGTAGTGTTGGTCCTGATGGCACCCAGACTGACAACATCTCAGACATGGAACACAGCCAAGCCATGCTGCCGCTAGAGCCGCGGTCTTTGAGGCGAGAGTCAGAGATATGACAGCTCAGTTTGGACGCGCAGAGTTTCCTCTGAATCACCCTCTGCTCTGAAATGCACAATGAGCTGAGCTAGCTGCTGGAAGCTAATTGAACGGTACTCCTGTGAGAAGCAGCAAAAAGTTTGAGTCTACCTGAACTTTGACAACACACACTATGACAAAACACAGCACTATGACGCATGATTCTTGCAGAAAGAATTCTCCTCCGTTCCCCATGAATGTGTGCTGCTCAGTGTCTGCAAAGAGGAAGCAGGTGGATGTGATGACTTGAAGACTTAAGAAATGTCTGTCTAGCGAGAACAAGATGCTTTTAGATTTTTGTTCCTGTTTTAAAGTTCTGGAACGTGGTAGAACTTGCACTTGAAGAGAAAAGTTCATTTTTGATGCATTAACAAAGAAACTAAGGATGTCTGGAACAATGATTATTTGTTCATGAGCTGGTCTCATAGTGAACAGACGTCACTGAGTGTAATTTCTGAAATGCAATAAATCAAACAACGTGCAGAGACCTTTCCTTAGAGACGACGGCGCTGGTTCTCTGAGCTTTCACTTTGACATGAATCACTTTAGACGACTGCTCAGAAAGGACCAGGCTGCAGAGCGAAACATGCTAATAGTTCAAGTTGAATGATCAGAGCAGACTGGGATCAACAACATCACACTGACAGAGATTATTTTAATGCAGACCAGGGTTTATATGAGAATCTGAATGTTCTTAAAAGTGCTGCTATGGTGTTGCTTCTGGTTCCTTTCTGATATAAAAAATACCAAAGAGTGTTTCTATCCAGGTTGTGTGTTCTTTAAAAATACAACACTAGGTTTGGTACATTTTGTTTTTGAAGTGGGTGTGTACAGTTTATTTTTCAATCTTTATCTTGAGCCACATCATCAAGCCTTAACGGGTCAGCGGTAAAACTTATTCAAAGAAAGATTCACTGAATCAAAAATTCTGATTGGAATGGACAATAATTCCTCTAGGCATCAGCCTGAAACACTTAGTTTTAAACCTGCATTTAAGGTTGTAAACAGTGAATATTCTTAGAAATCTGGCACAAGGTCGGCTGCAAAAACACACAGCCCGTCTCTGAAGCTGTGGGATTTTTTATACTGGCATCAGAGTTTACGTCAGACTTTGTTTACTCTGCAGACTACCTAAGTCTCTGATCTGTGTTGATGAAGTTAGAGGCCAAATGTACTGTAAGCCGAACACATGACGCTGTGCTGCACAAGACTCAATACAAATGTATATCCTGCATTTTCTTTTATTATTATTTTTTTAAACGGACGTGGAAAGCTGCTTGGCTCCATGGATTTACCTGTAAATGCCTTCCTCCCTGTTGCAGTTACTTTATCAGTCTTCCAAATGCCCAGCAAAACTACAGAATGTACAGGTTTTTGTATTAATGTTATTGTTATTATTGTACATTATATTATATAAAACTTTTTCAATAAAATATTGGTGAGGAAACATAATAAGACTCTTATTTGTTTGCTTCCTTGTTTATTAACCAATTAACCATTAAAAAAATGAAGTTTAGAAAATACACAATTTATCATCAATCGTGCCGTTTTTAATCTTGGTAAGAGTAGATGACAGATTTATCGAGTGATTCAAATCTTGATAAGTTCGGGTTCTAATGTTTATAAGAAATAACATTTGAAAAATTAGCTGGAATGGTATAAAAAATATTGGTGAAGCCCCAAATTAAAACATCACACAGTTTAACGTGCTTGAAATTTAAACACAAAATTCAACAGCGAAAAAAAAAAACGGACTGTAATGTCCCTGAATTAAAACAATGGAAAAAATGTGAATCTGAATAAAAGTGTTGTAAAAAAAATGAAATTCAAGATCCAAACAGAAGCTCACTGAAATGAGCTACTTCTTCTGTTCCAAGTCCGTTCTAAGTCCGGTCCTGCTGTAACGCTCAGTAAAGCCTTAAAAAGGAAAGTGATAACCTGTAGCTCTGTGTCACTTCAATTAAATACACATGTGAAATATTATCTAATAGTGGAAATGAGGCTAAACTTCCATCTTTTCTTTTTTTTTTGGCGAAAGGTGTTTGAATTACAGTAATATTTTAAGTTATTTTAAGTCTTGCCTGCTTTTGGGTGATTTAACCAACAATCTTTGCAACAGGTAAAACTCTTCAAAGTGTATATTTCAAGGAGCTCTGACCTAATTGGGTAACTAAAATGTGACTAAAGCCTGGATTCCCGGCAGCAGCAGGGAAAGAGCTGTGAGGGGACGGCTCGCAGTCAGAAGGGTGCCATGACACAGAGCAGCTGCTGCAGCCACACTGTGCACACACAGATTAACACCTCCTTTCTCCTGTCCTTTAGAACAGAGTGCAGTCATCAATCTCTTCCTGTCTTCCTGTTTCTGTCTCTGGTCATCTTGTGACAGCTGAACTGGATCCATTCAAAGGGACGATCTGGGCCAATAAGCAGGAACGATCAAGGAAATCAAAACTCATTCCACATTATGTGTGTGTGTGGGCCTGTGAGTGTGCTTCTTAAATACACACTGGGGCAATGACCATTTACACGCTGCCATTTACCACACAGTCTTTTCTTGACTTTGCCTCTGCCTCTCCGCATGAAAGATGCAATGCAAATAGAACTGCTTTCCCTATCCTCAGCTTATCTGGTTTAATTTGTCCACGTTCAGCCAAAGACACCGAAAGACAAGGCTGCAGCTCTAACCATAACCCGGTCTGTTATCAAGAATCACCACTCTATATTTGTACACAAACTTCACTGTGCTCTGGAACTGCTAACCAGTATGTGCAAAATGAAAACACATATTGGATGTCGTTTCAAAAAATAAGTTGGTATTATTTAAAATTTAAATTTATATCCCTTTAACACCTAGAATAATTTTCCCTTTCATCTGAAAACTTAAAGGACTTCCTCCTGCATGGCACAAGTCCTTTGTTCATGAAGAAAGGTCCTCACTGTCATAACAGGAAATGACCACAGCCGATTGATCGCCATATCAAGGCCCACGCATGCACAGAACATTAGCACCACATCACCAACTGGGTCCTTGCTTGGAGCTGAGATTCTCAGTTGGTGCATGATTCAGAGGCATTTTCAACTTCGCCCCTTAAAAGATTCATTCTGAATTTTTTTTTGATTGATTTCATCCAATGAGGCATCAGTGTAAGGTTCCTCTTTTCAAATATCAACAAAATGTTGAAGGTAAGTATAAAACCAGAGCTGCTTCTGCCTTGTTTAGACACCACTTCTTAAAACAAAACCAATGTGAGGTATGTGAAACAGTTTTCCATCATATTACTGGTACTGGTTATGTATTTTAGTAAATGCAGATGAAACCGTTTCTTGCTGGGCAGGTTTAATAAGGTTCTCAGGGTGAGGAGTTAACTCTAGGAAGGAAAAAAACAGCTATTCAGCTATGCTTCTGTGCTTTTCACTAGAGAACATATTCACAAACTAATGTGCCATTTCAACTCATTGTATTAAAAATATGATAAAAGCATTATTCACAAAAATTTTAGAATATATATATATATATATTTACATTTCCTTTGATCCTCGTACGACTTGAACATAATTGGACAATAGCTCACGTTCCTCTCTAAAGAGTACAGTGGGATAAAGGAAACCTGCTTGTCTGTTGTGATAGCTGATGCCAGTGAGTTCAGTTGGATTATTTGCATAGATTGTTAACAGATAAGTTTTAAACCTCTAGAAACTGTCAGGGAAGAACAGAAAGAACGGCGTACAGACAGACCATGCTCTCGATGGAACCGGATCCTGCTCTCTGAAGAGGGGCACCACTGAGCAGACCCGGCTGCTATGGGCCAGCAGGACATCAGGCCAAGGACACTAAGCCTTTCAGGGTTGGATGATTCCAGCAGCAGAGGAAGACCTCCTACTCCAACAGTTCTCACACTCCAGTCTACAGGCTGGAGTCCACTTCACAGGTTAGATCCAAAGCTTCTTCCCCACACAGCAGGGTAGGCAGAGGGGAATGCAGGGCAGATCGGGGTGAAAACAGGAACAGGAAAGTAGATCAGGATTTGAACAATCTGACTGGAGAAGAGCAGAGACTCCTTTCTGGAGAGCAGAGCAGCAAACGGGCCGGTGACAGGTGCAGGAGGACTGCTGGTGAAGGAGCAGAATCTTAAAACATTCACTTCTTTGTACTTATTTCTGTCAAGAACATCACAGCAAGGTCTAAAACAAACTAAACATGAATGATCCCAGAGTCCAGAGACTGATCGTGGGAGGGGCCAGACCAAACCAAATCCTCGCTCTTGGAAGGGAACGGGGTGGACAAGCTCTGGGGAAATCTTCCCAAATGTCAGTTATTAAACATCCATAAACCTAAAGTTGAAAATATGATGGTGATTGGCTGGAAAAAAGCTAGCTATTGGTTCAGAAGGGAGGCGTAAAGATGAGCGACATGTTGAAGCACCTCAGTGTAAAGGTCCTGGAAGGGAGGCAGGTCTCGCTTGGTAAAAGTACCAAAGCTTTACGAACAAAAGCAAAGCTTTAACCCCGGAGAACCCAGTCATTTTCTTCTGGGTTTTACACTTAATTTGCCTTTTTTTCTTTTTTTTTTTTGTTCATTTTGGGTAGCAGCAATTAACAGAGGTAAAAACATCATTAAAATAAGCATTTTTTTTTATAAAAAACACAATAACAAAAAAATCAGAGTCCAATTTTAAGCCTTTGTGTTCTCCTGTGTTAAATATTCAATATTCGATTGATCTTTGCAAAATGTTGACATTGTGGATCACTAATTCATTTCAAACATTGATGAAAGCCTTGTTACCATAAAAAACAAGAGGCACCACTTTGATCATTTTTTATAAAATTGTTTATTTCAATATTTGAAAACAGTAGAATTTGCACATGTATTAAATAGAATAAATTAACAATATTCATCATACATGTTTAAACAGTTTCTCAGAGCTTGAACTGTTTTACTTTCCTTTTTGTGATAAGTCATTTTCCCTTCTACTGGTTTAATTTAAAGGTGCAACTTTAAGTTGAACAGTCAAACCCGCCTCTGGTCTTTGCAGGGTGGGAAAGTGTGTTTGTCCCTTCCGGTCACACCATTTCATTTAGCTTTTATTTGTTGAATTATTAGAATGAGGTTGTGGCCAGGAAAGGTGCTTCCTGTGGAGAAGGAAGAACAGTGGCACATTGTTGAGCAGCAGCGTGGCCGCTCCTACAGCTGCAGGTGAATGTCTGAGTGCAGCTCTTTCACTCCTTCACGAAAACAATGTGTTTCTGCCGAGTAAAGCACTCAAAGATAAATGTTTGGCCAGCATCCAATATTTTCCTCTAAACATCTGATATATCAAGTATCCAAACTGTTTACTTTTATCTTAAAGTATTTGTGTTTTACACATCATGCGGCTGAGCTCACTGAGCCCTGCTTAGGCTTTCGTAGCACCGTCTGTAATCTACAATAAACAACAACAATGAAGGAGCAGAAAGCTTGGAGCTGCAACACAAACACAATTTGCTCTCCTGAACTATAACCGGAACGCCTGGCTTTCATCCATGCTTCTGGGAACAAGCGTTCAAACAGACCCCGCGCTCCAGCAGACCTGTGATCCTCAGTGTTTTGTGTCTGGCTGAAGCGAAGACTTCCTGCTTCACACGGACCCCGTTTGGCCAGACAGAAGCACATCAGCAAAAGCAGATTCTGCTCAGTGGCATGTAAGAAAATAAAGAACACCAAACTGACATAATAATTAGAACCTGCTTCATTTGAATCAACAACTGTCGTCTGCCGTTACTGGTTATTTTGTTTTTATTTTGTGTTGGGTCTCAAAACTGTCCAATCAATGAATACATTCCTCAATGTTTTTCACCAAGTAAAAAACATATTGTGACATATGCAAGTTCAAAGACTTAAAAAAGAAAGTAAATTCTGTTTTACTGGCAATTTCGATATTTCTCTGTATCCCTGTTGGCAACATTCCTCTGTCAGCTTCTAATAACGCATCATTTACAATCCTCAACAGCTTTCCAGGAAAGAGTGGCTTTCTGTAAATACCCTGAAAGGTGAGGCAGCTTGTTTGTGACTGTTGCTCAGAGTGTCAGGAAAGGCTTTTAGGGACCCAAAATATGACAAACCCAGAAGTTCAAGAAACCAGATTTATTAAGTCTTTGTCTTGGGGACCCCCTGGCGTCAAACAATGCAGCCAATACACGGACATGGGATGAGGAGACTGTAGGGACAGAGTGGAGTCCTCTGAGAGCAAAAGGAAGGCATGGCTCCAGACACAAATGGTAATTAGACGAGGGAAAGCCAGGAGAGCGAGTAAACTCAGGAAGTTGGGGTTCAGTGACGAACTTCTTTTTCAGTCCAAATAATAATCAGAGGTCTCTGGGAAAAGCTCCAAAAATCAAAGTTTAGGGGACTTACGAGGCTCGGGGTAAAATGATGCAGCAGAGAGACAGGAGGAGGCAGACAGAATCAGGCACCATGAGGACTAGAGCAGATGCAGGAACACAGGCTGGCTCGAGTAGGGCAGGCGGGCAGGCAGAACAGGATTTTGCTGGCAACAAACAGAGTAGGTGAGTCTTCTGAGTGCTTGCAGTGGAACGATCCAGCAAGAGTGAAAGGCAGAGGCAGAGCTTTATAGGAGCAGGCACAGGTGGAGGGAATCAAATGATTAGCAGCAGGGCAGCTGCTGCCATGACACAGAGAGAATTTTCATAGGAACAAGCCCGGATCCTTCTACATCAAAACGTATGTTCAAAAATTACTTTTTAATTTTTTTCAGTTTTTCCAGATTTGTACAGGTAAAACCAATCCACCTTATTCCGGGGGCCGCTCATGTAAAATGGATTATGGGTGCAACTTCCGGCATAGCAACCAGAAGTTACACGGCTCTATTTGTTTCCACTGAAAGTTGCCGGTTTTGTTAGCTTTAGCGGTGCATACAAACTTTAAAAGCGTGTTTTACTTAATCCCTCAAAGTTTTCAAAAATGTCTTTGCGCAGTTCAGGCGCATGTTTTGCAGCTCGTGGTTGTACTAACAACCAAATTAAATTAAATATGTGGAGCGTTTTGTGGGACATGGGCTGCTGACAAAGAGGGAGTGCAGCTGCCCTCCTCGGTACAGATTTTACCGTCTACCGGGCGAGGATGAAGTCAGAAGGATGTGGCTGAACATTTTAAATCTTTCATTTTGTGGATAAAGTACACGGATGAAAATCCGTATCCAACATTATGGTCGGGTTACTCCAGATCACCAGAGAAGAAGAGACAGTACTGCAGAGACCTGGCAGCAGTGTCACGAGAGCAGAAAAGATATTTGGTGTGTAGATGCTGCATCTCCTGGTATCAGCTATTAAAAATTACCTGTTAAAAACCGCAGCTGGTTTTGTCAAAACATGAAACGGGCAAAAGCTGCACCGCGCAATGCATCCCTCATCGCAGCATGTAAACACAAGCACGTGAAGATATAACGTTACAATTGATCAGCACTGTGTGCTAACTCTGGCAGAAATAAAGAATTATGATGTGAACTTTTAGCACAAATAGGCAGAAATAAAGAATTATGATGTGAACTTGCTTACCTGCTCAGTTTCCTTTCAATTTTATGTGTGCATTTGCTTTTTTGTTCTGTATATCTTGCTTTTAATATGAATTTGCTAAATTGTTTTGTATTTAACCCCTGTTTTATGGAGCACGTTGAGATTTCCTCAAAATTTTAATTGCATTACAAATCCAATGTCTAATAGTAACAGCCATTATTAGGGTCATGTGATCGGAAATCAGGAAATCCAAAAACGATTGCGCTGTTGGCCCTGTTGGCTATACAGGAAGTATCCCCCATAATTCACGCAAAGATTCATCGGGGCTAGGAATAAGGTGGATAAATTCCCTAAGCTACTTTGGAGTACATTTATTAAGTATAGACTGACAGTACCTGCCAAAACAAACAACAGAAAATGTTTTAAAAAACGTCTTCACCTTACAAAGCTGTGCTTCTAAAACACCTTTAAAATCCCTCTCGATCACTGAAGCAACCCTCACTGCTGTACAGCGACTGACACTTCTGTCTGCACAATTGCAAAGCACAGTTCAGAACCTCAGTATAAGACAACCTAAAGTTTTTAAATCCTTTGAGATCAAACTTTTTCCTCATTTCCAACAGTGATGCTGCACACATGGGACATGTGTTTTCATGTGAACAGCACAGGGGATTTCCTGGACAGTGCCACTGTCTCACCTACTTCCTCTTTACTAACTCTTAAGTGTTATTTATGCTTGCAGCATGCACGTTGAAAATATGTGCATGAACATTTTGGCTTTGGGCTCAATGTGTTTCAGTTTCACTTAGGTCATCTGGGTGTGACATACAGATTTGACCAATTTCCCCTGCAGACGGCCCGTATCTACCCGTAGGGGTAGTTGGGAGTAGGGCTTAAGATAAAGCCCATAAGACAATCTGTAAGAATGTTCTTGTTCCCATGACTTCAGCTCCACTGATTATTTAGAAGTGAAAGGCCCAAAGTAATGGTAAATCTAAAGGTGCATTTATATGAATCACATTAAACCCGATTTGGTTGGCTGAGGCGGCCAGTTTCAATGTTAAATCGAGGGAGCAGATATGCAGCCCAGTCGCAGTAAAATGTGTACATATGCCACGATTTGGGAAATACCGTGTATAATATACGGCAAAACCGGTTTTTGCGTGCATATAATACGCGCGGTCCTAAACGTGTTAAATGTGTTTTCCACGATTGACACGTCCCCTGGTGGAGGCGTGAGCATCACAGACAGCCCCACAAACGAACAATTTGCTTTTCTAACCCTAACCATAACCATAATCCTAACCTTAACCAGGAACGACGTCATTTAGAAAAGAGCCGGAGGATTTCTGACCATGTGATCAAAACGAAACCTAAAAACTCGTGTATATTGTACGCCGGAGCCACCCATTCTCTACCATTGCGTATCATATGCACGTAAATAGCGTGTTTGCCGTATATTATACACGGTACTTCAGAGTGCAAAGTCGTGGAATATGTAGGCATTTTACTGAGAGTCTGTTGTATGACATGAGGCGATCTGAAGTCGCAACTGATCTTTGTGCAAACCATGTGCTCCAATCATTTTTGATTCATCAAGAGAAAGAAAGCAAAAATGGATGAGCCCTCTCAAAATGATGAAGTTTTACATAAGACTTAGAAATTAACAGACTCCACCTTGAAAAAAAAACATCGTTTGCTTAGAGCAAAAATACATATCAGAACATGTTTCCTTTCTATTCCTCAAATGATCAATCTCTTTTCAATGAGTGGTGGCGCGGAAGCAGCTATGAAAGTAAATCTCTTCGGACTTCTGCATATGTATAACCAATTAAGGATATTAATTAAAAAGAACATATTGACACAATTGGATGAAAAGCAAACTAAGTAATAAGTGACTAGCTGTGTTGAAAGATGAGGAGAATGAAAGTCTCAAGAAGTAGCTGGGATAGATTTTTGTCATGTAACTTTCAGATGAGACTGCACATTTTTGAAGTGTTGCAACACATCCATAAAGCTGTCTTAATAAAGCAAAAACTGTCACAAGGAAAAGATCCTTGTTGCACCCCTTGGAACAAGTCTGGTCCCATACAAACGATAAAAAATTCTTCAACTCTGCCAACATTTTAAATTACAGTGATATAGGTTTGACTTGGATTCCTATACTGAGCCTCTTTCTTCGTTTTGCCCTGAAGGCTGCTTACATAACACAGTCCGACCTCTTTCTGCTAAGACATAAAGGTGTGAATGCAAATAAAGACCTATCTACATTTTTTTTAAATGACCTTTTCTAAAAAAGCTTTTTTTTACACAGAGATGTTCTGTTTTTGTTGTGTTGAATAAAACTTGAAAAAGTTAAAAGCATATACTGAAGGAAATCTAAAACTGCTGCTTCCACTCAAAACCACACCAGCACATCTGAAGAAACAATAAGTGGAACTAATAGTTAGATATGTTATTACTTTTAATGCATTATGTGCTAGAAAATAAGCAAGAAACTCTAAAGAATCAGAACTAACTCAGTAATTTCAGACACAGCAGTCAAATTAAGATCCATCCATTTTCTTAACTTGGTACATCCCTATTGGGGTCACAGGTTGCTGGAGCCTGTCTCAGTTACTATTGGGCGAAGGCAAGGTACACCCTGGACAGTCTGTCGTAAGGTACATAATCACTCCAACACACACACACACTCACACACGGACACCAAAGGACACTTTAGGCCAGGGGTGTCAAACTCCTTTTGGTTCAGGGGCCACATTCAACCGATCTGATCTCAAGGGGGAACTCTCTTTCACGTTCAGTTAAACTTAACGATGGTCATTACAGCATTGGGTTGCCTTTGAAACAAGGTACTATAAAAATGCCAAATAACAGAGTGGTTGGAGAACAACATGCATTGAATTTTAAGAAAAAGTTTCTCACAAATAGTTTGTTTTATAAGGAGTACACAGATTTCATGAATCAAATTATTGATCGTTGCTATGCTGAAAAGGTTCCAATGGGAGAACTTGAGCGTTCTGATGGAAGAATATGGTATATACCTCATCATGGGGTATACCATCCGCAAAAAAATAACTTAAGAGTTCATTTCAAGGAACCTCGTAGAATGAACATCTCTACCAGGGTCCGATTCTGACCAGTTCACTGATTGGAGTTTTGACTCGATTTCGACAAGATCGTGTGGTTCTTATGGTGGATATTGAGGCGATATTCCATCAAGTCAGAGTACCAAGTCCTGAATATGACCTCATAAGATTTCCGTGGTGGCCAGATGGAAACTTAAATCAAGATCTGGCTGAATACAGAAGGGTGACACATCCATTTGGTGCCACGTCTTCACCAAGCTGTGCATGTTTCGCCCTGAAGAAATGTGCTGAAGATCACAAACATTAGTTCAGCGCAAAGGCAGTTGACACAGTTTGTCACAACTTTTATGTTGATGATTGTTTGGTGTCAGTGGAATCTGAAGGAGAAGCCATATCTTTGTACTAAGAACTCAGTGAATTGTGTGCTAAAGGAGGTTTTCATCTTACAAAATGGATTAGCAACAGACGCAATGTTCTATCAGTTATTCCTCCTGAAGAAAGAGCCAAAGAAGTTAAGAACTTTGATTTGGAAAATGACACTCTGCCTGTAGAAAGAGTGCTTGGTTTGTACTGGTGTGTGGAATCTGACACATTTCAATTTAAGATTACCTCGAAGGATGGACCTGTCACTAGGAGAGGAATCTTATCGATCATTAGTTCCATCTATGATCCATTAGGATTTTTGGCACCAGTTGTGATGTCTGCAAAACAGATTCTCCAAAAGCTGTGTAAAGAAAAAATAGGATGGGATGATTCAGTACCTGCTGTTGCTGCACAGAAATAGAAATCTTGGTTAGAAGATCTTTACAAAATACAGGAATTCAAAACTGATAGATGTCTGAAACCCATCAGTTTTGGAGAAATGATCTCAGCTCAGTTGCATCATTTTGCAGATGCGAGTGAAACTGGTTATGGAACAGTTTCATACCTGTTACTACAGAACAGTGACAGACAAAAACACTGTGCCTTTGTGATGGGAAAGGCTTGTGTAGCTCCAGTAAAACCCATCACTATTCCACATATGTAGTTAACGGCTGCTGCGATGGCGAGTGGAATGGACAGAATGTTGGGAAAGGAACTGCAAATGCCATCTACGGAGTCACTTTTTTGGACAGATAGTACATCTGTATTGAAATATATCCGAAATGAAGCAAAACATCCTGTTATTCTGTGCAGAAGTCTTCATATCTCTACTCTCATTGTGCGTCATATACATCAAAGCATTGCTCATGGTGGATCCAATCATGTTCTTTCTGAGCTACAACAGAGATATTGGATCATGGGTGCTAATAGTTTAATTAGAAGAATTCTGTCAAAATGTGTAGTCTGTCGTAGACTGCATGCCAATCCAGGGCAACAACTTATGGCAGATCTTTCTTTAAGCAGAGTGTCCCATGATGAACCCCCATTTTCTCGAGTTGGAGTGGATTGTTTTGGTCCTTTTGAGGTCAAACGAGGAAGGGGAACTGTAAATAAATACGGTGTCATCTTCACATGTCTGTCTATAAGAGCTGTGCATCTTGAAGTGTTGTCCTCTTTGAATACAGACTCCTTTATTAATGCTCTAAGGAGGTTCATTGCAAGGCGGGGTCAAGTGCTGGAGTTGCACTCTGACAATGGCACAAACTTTGTAGGAGCTGAGCGTGAACTGAGAGAGGCCAATGCAAAATGGAATCAGGCTCAAATTAATAATGCACTGGTGCAAAAGGGAATTGGGTGGCATTTCAATCCACCAGTGGCGGGCCGTCAGGGCCTGCAAGGCCTTCTCTGCTGGCCTAAAAATATCTGAATCACAGACTGATATTAATTATTATTTATTTCCGTGAATACGTATTCTATAATTCTGGGGTATTCAAATCCAGGCCTCAAAGGCCGGTGTCCGACATGTTTTCCAACCAACCTTCCATTGAAGCTCCTTATTGGCTAAACATACCTGATCCTGGAAATTAGCAGCAGATAAGGCAGGATTTCTGGAAAACCTACAGGAAGCTGGCCCTCGAGGCTTGGATTTGGGCCTCTCTTCTGTAGGTTTTCCAGAAATCCTGCCTTATCTGCTGCTAATTTCCAGGATCAGGTATGTTTAGCCAATAAGGAGCTTCGATGGAAGGTTGGTTGGAAAACATGTAGGACACCGGCCCTCGAGGCCTGGATTTGAATACCCCTGCTATAATTCCAAATGCTCTGTCTTCGTCCTTTCATTGCTGTCTCCCTGGCTGCGCTGCTTCCAGACGTGTATTTTCCTATTTAAGCATTAACCAATCACATTGCAGCACCATTTGTTGCTAGGGTCAAAGAAATCTGCCCGGAGGCCTTCACAATCAGTTCTGCGGGCCCTGTAGCATAAAATAATTGTCGACCAAACTGTTGCTTCAACCAATCAGATTTGGAGTAGGCGACATCAAGGCCAGCTAGCAGGCGCACGGAAACGTCATCATTTTCACGAGCCTTGATTGGATAGCTCGCAGCTCGCTCTGGTTCTGCGTTATGTGACGGACACAGGTGCCGAGGAGCGGCGTGTCAGGTTTGAAGATGTTACCAGTGGAAAGCGTCTCATCGTCTGATTTTTGGTGGAAAATGAATGTCTGGGTAAAGTTGTGGCACAGTTTTGTCTGGCACGGGTAAAGGAGTTCTGTGACTCCGTTGAGCCGGAGAGAAGCTGATACGAGGAAATCTACGAGGCCCCTGAACGCACCGCGGGCGCTCCGAGCTCACGAAGAGGTGCAGCGCAAAATCCTCACGCGCACTATAGACAATATTATTTTCCAGACACAGACCAGATTTCAAGATCACAAAAACGATGTTTGTCTCCCTCCTGGACCACAAGAGGCTTCAGGAATACCAGAACATTTTACAGCTTATCACAGCCACGGAACACTTTCTATCTGCGAAACGCACGGATTCTGCACGACAGAGTGATTGAAATCTTGAGGATAGAAAGGAGGATGGATTTTGTGTTTAAATAATCTGGATTTTTGGTGAGTAAAATTTTGCTATCTCCCTACATAATATTGAAATTTTATCAGGTTATTTTTTATGCTTTTGGTGTGTGTGTGGCAGCTGTACCTGCAGTAGAAGTTTTATTGCCATAAAATAGTTAATGAGGGTTGGATTGATTCAGATGGAGCACTACTGAAGGCCTAGGTGTAAAATGCACGGCCCGCCACTGCAATCCACCTACAGCCTCACATCATGGTGGCGTGTGGGAGAGGTTGATTAAATCTGTACGGAAAGTTCTAAATTCCACCTTAAGAATGCAGTTTACAGATGAATAGTCTCTCCATACAATCCTGTGTGAAGCTGAAGCTATTATCAATGGCCGTCCCTTAACAAAGGCATCCACAGATCACAATGATCTGGAAGCTCTTACTCCCAACCACTTACTTCTGCTGAAGACAAAACCAGTGTTGCCTCCAGGATTGTGCCAAAGTGATGATGTCTATGCTTGTCGCCGATGGAAACAAGTTCAGTATATGTCTGACTTGTTTTGGAAGCGCTGGGTGAAGGAGTATCTTCTTCAACTTCAGGAGTGGCAGAAGTGGAGAAGTGTCCAGTGGAACTTTACTTGTGGAGACATTGTCATTCTTGCGGATGGATCCGCACCTCGGAATGCCCGGATAACTGGAAAGGTTGTAGGAACAACCGCTGATAAGAAAGGACTTGTTCGTCAGTTACGCATCAAGACCAAGACAAACTGTTTGGATAGACCCATCACCAAAGTTTGTCTTCTGCAAGAAGCTGAAGATCCCGGAACCAGGACTTTGCAATAATTTGGACTCTTGTCTTTGTTGTTCTTATATGCCAGCATGTGTTATTTTTGTCTGCCTACATGTGACCAAAGTTTGTAATTATTGTTGATAGAATAATCAGGGACCGGAATGTAGGTGCCAAAACTATTGTGAAGATGGTGGATGTTTACAGTTTGGGTGGTGGGCGTGTCACTTGAGGTGACGGCGGTGATTAGCTAATAGGTTCACCTGTTAGCCACGGAGAGCATGCCTGCTGAAGCGGGTGAGCTGTGTTTGGACAATTTTTGTTGACCGCTAAACTACTGATAACATAACCGAACGGAGTCAGAACAGGTAAAATAAACTTAGTTTAAAACTTACGCGATTTGTGCGCGTCATCAATAGAGCAAACCAGTTTGCTCGCAACGGAACATGTCTATATTTTAGGATACAGCATGTATCCGCTACACTATGGAAAACATGAAACACCCTATCTAAAATAAAAATGTGCAAATCAGTGAAAAATGAAATTAAATGAAATATTTGTGATGATAAGAATTTGGAGTTGACCTCCCTTTCTCTCCTGAAACTCGCTATGGTTTGGCCTTGACATCAGGATTCAAATTCTGTGAAGCAACATATTTCATAAAGTCATTCAAGCATGCAAAATACAATGTAATGTACAAAAAGTGCTTCCTGCATTGGCTGTCTGAATTTTGTGGCAACATCTGCCTTCTTCCTGGTCACTCACAAGGCGCCATTAGTGACCAGACGGACATCAAATGACCAGTTGACTTCGACATCCTCCGGCACAGTAACTAGAGAACTGACTATGTCATCAGCTGTGATTGTGTCATATGAACCAACCAGATCTAAACTCTGATGTGACGGTCTCATCAGCACCTCTAATGAATACGCACAGTTGTGTAATATCTGTGATGTGGTGCTTTCATCAATAGCAATCAAAACTGCACTAAATGACTGGATTCTCTCCTTCATTTGGCTTCCCTGGTCTCCTGAGAGTTCTTGTATCTGCAATCCTAATCCTTGACAGACTTATGTTGACAAGGGTCGACTGCTTTTCAGGGCACGCAACATCTGCAGCCTTCAGCATGCATTTTTTCACAAGTTCACCAAACAAAACTGGATTAGATATTTGCACCAATTTGTTTGCAGTAAGGTAGCTGGATTTCACTGCTCCATCGCTGACGTCATGACTACAGGAAATGCCAGCCAAACACCCTCCCCATCAACCTAACGCGTGGTCGTATGAGGAACGGGGATAGCTGGCAGACTGATCCCCGATGGTGAACAATCGTCCCTCCGCCACCCCAGCATTGGGCCCGAGCTCTGGTGATCACTCTACACACTGCGCTGAGCCACCTGGAGAACAGAGACAGCTACGTCAGGCTGCTCTTTGTGGACTTCAGCTCAGCTTTTAACACAATCATCCCAGACATTCTCATCTCCAAACTGCTGAACCTTCACATCCCCCCGATCACCTGCCACTGGATTAAGGACTTTCTCACCAACCGTCCACAACAAGTAAAACTCGGTCCCCACTTCTCCTCCACCCTCCAGCTCAGCACCGGCTCCCCCCAGGGCTGCGTCCTGAGCCCCCTACTGTTCTCCCTGTACACCTCGGACTGCACCGCCTGACACACCTCCAATGCCATCTTCAAATTCGCAGATGACACCACTGTGGTGGGACTGATCTCAAACGGTGATGAGACGGCGTACAGGGCAGAGATCAGCAACCTGGCCAAGTGGTGCTCGGAGAACAACCTGTCTCTAAATGTCCAGAAGACCAAAGAAATCATTTTGGACTTTAGAAGACACAGTCACGCCCACGCCCCGCTACAAATAAATGGAGAACGGGTAGACTGTGTTAACTCCATCGGATTCCTGGGCATCACCATCTCTGCTGACCTGTCCTGGACAGCGAATCAAGTATATATTGGAGAAATATGCAATTATAATACTTATTTCCCCAAACTTCAAACAGTATGGGAGCATTATGTTAATTATTCTCTGATTACTAGCTAGCCTGGCAGAACGCCTGTCCAAAGAGGAATGTTTTAAGGCTAGTTTTGAAGGT
>NC_050530.1:23216808-23254617 GCF_002922805.2 Oryzias melastigma | reverse complement strand
GTGCTAAGGTGAGCTGACACCTGTGCTCAGGTGAGTGTTTATGTTTCGCTGAGGTGGATGGTGATGGAATGTACTCAGGGGGAGAGCAGAGGGGAACCCAAGAGAAACAGAGGCCCCAAGGAGTGATGTAAACAAGGCCCGACCAGGCACACTCACTGATGGAGTTAAGGAGAGGACTACTACTTGATTTTTTTTTTTTTTTTTGTCCATGTTTGGTGGGCAGCAGCAGCTATTCCCCTTCACAAAACTAACTGTCAGGATTCTGTTAATCATCCACAGCTGTCTTCATTTAGTTAATCCACCTCAGTGTATATAAGAGTCTGGTTTTCAGTTCTTCATTGTCAGGTCATCTTCTCTGTCACCATTTTTGTTCCTCCATGGTGGTTTGTCATGTTTGGTTAATTAATTAAATGGTTTAAGTTCCTGCCACTAAGCCCGGTCCTGTATTTGGGTCCTCCACCACCCCTCCTTAATATGTGGCCCGTATCAAATCATGGGCAATGTTTCTGGATGTATCTCAACCTTTAACTTTAAAAATCTAAGATCCAATGAAAATGCGGCTCTCGATTCTGATAAATCTACCATCTACCAGCCTCTTGAATATGATCACAACAAACCTGTAGCACTACATTTCTGAAGCATTTCAACAGCGAGACTTTGCGCTCCGGGCTAAAGTAAGACTGCTCTGCTCAGACTGAAATATGCTAGTTCCCAGAAATGAAAGTCAAGTAGACGAGACATTTCATAAGAAAAGAAAGACAGAATTTCCACAAATTGTACACATTCACAACAAGTGCAGGAGTTCAGGGAAAAGCAAAGACTATTCCTCTGAATTTGTTGAATCTGGTGCTTTATAAAATGAGAATGAAACACTGGCTGTTTCCATAACACATACCACATGCGCAAAACTTTATCGAAATTCTAGAAAATTTCAAAAAACACAGATTTGCAATTTGTAAGTTTCTATTAAATCATAATTATACAAATAAACCCAAACTAACTCACATGATGAGTAATTCAAAAACATGGTGACGGATGAACAATACTTTGATTTACAGCAGATACGTTCCAGCACTAGCGCTCATCATCTATCAAAGGAGATGTTGGCGTCTTATTCCGGCCTGGAGCAGCAAGGAACGCGGGAGCAGCTCTGGATGAAGACCTTTTGGGAAATTGTGGTTGGTGATTTCATACAGGAGTTGTGGATCCAACAATTCCTCATGACATGCTCAAGATGAGCTGTGTGATGCGCAGGTAACCTTGTGGTGCCCACTGAGCAGCGTGGTATCTTGGTCATGTGACCCATTTCATACAAAAAAGTGTTTCCATTGCAGTTCAGTGAATTAAATACATTTTGATTTGCCTCTGAAACCACCTCCTCCAAGGGGAAAAAAATGCTTTTTTCAGTAAAGATTGTTGTGTTTTCTTTAGGCTAATATATTATCGCAAATCCGATTTGTGCAATTTTATAGTAATGGAAATGCCACTATTGTGAGTGTTTCTAAATTATGCTACTCTAGTTGTATCCTTTATTTACAGTTACTAAGTAGCAATGGTGATCATAGTTACACAACAAGATTCTGGATGTAGCTATGGCCCTACCATAAAAGTTCTACTTTATGAAGTTTTAAATGCATTTTACATTTTAAAGAACCTCAAAGCAGCATTTTGATCCATTCATGCATTTAAGAGTGGTAGTAGTAGTTCACTTTCAGCTTATCCCTTTAGGGGTCGCCACAGCGTAACAGCACCCACTGTTTGGCATCAGTGATTTGGCAGAGTTTTTACGCCGGATGCCCTTCCTGACACAACCCTGTACTTGAGGGGCACAGGGACCCAGTTAGGCAGCAGCGTCAAGGGTCTTGCCTAAGGACCCAATCTGGGTGGGGATCAGTGGACAGCCCTGGGAATCGAACCCAGGACTTCTGCGTTGCCAGCCCTTCACCTAGCCCACTGAGCCACCCAGCCGCTATTGCATTTGAGAGTAATCCTCTAAAAACCTGCGCTGTCTGAAGCAGCCCCTCCCATACCCATGAAAATAAGCGGGTGGAAACATGCTGACGTAAGATTGATGCCACCAGCTCCTTCCAGGAAGAGTCTGCTCTGACAGCTCCACCCCCAGACTAACACAGCACTCTATTATCTAGGGATGACCCGATCAGGTTTTTTGGGCCCGATCCGATTCCGAGTCATTTGATTTTTGTGTATCTACCGATGCCGATACCGAGTCCCGATCCGATACTTTTATAAGACATTTAAAACATGAATAAATTAAACAAACAGATTAGTGTTGTCCCTTATTTATATTTCAATAACCTTCTTTTATCATTAGAAACTTAAATAGAACACTTCTGTGAAGTAGCTTTAATAAACAAGTAAAAATACAGCAAATATAAACTAGGAAAAAAATAAAATTTTCTTGTTATATAAGTGATAATTAGTCATGTGAGAAAGTTTAGTGACTTTAGCTTTAACATCTTTAGAGCTATTGAACATTTTTGACCAAATGTGATTCCTGTTCTCATTTAAAATTCTTAAAAATAAATTATGACTTTGTTTTAGCATAAAATTTGATGAGTGTTCATGAATAGCTGATATCATTAGTAGTTTTAATTTATTAGTTTTATTTATTTAGTTATTTTTAAGATTATGTGCTTAATTTTTAAGTTCTTAAGACATCACATTTTCTGTTTTATTACCATACTAGTTAATTTTCTTAACTTTTATTTCTCTGTCAGATAAATAAAACAGGCATATCAAAGGACAGCTCGGGTCCTAAGGAGTTAAATTACGGCGTTAGCATGTAGCAGTTAGCAGCTGCTGTGTAGCCATCTGTCTGCAGCATGAAGAGCTTCACATTAAAAATAAAAAATACTGTCTTTTCCTGTTGGAATACCTTTAGAGGTTGTTGTTTTTGTTATGACAAACCAATAGAGACACTCGCTGTCAGTTTAAAGCGTTTTTAAAAGAGTTATTGGTCCCAGAAGTTAGCTTTCTAGCTAGCTTTGTTTACAAGTTAGCCTTCTGTTTGAGCTGCTGCCGTTTTCTGGTAATGACATTTTGTGATCTTTTCATGGCATGAAGACCTGGAGTGGAGTATTCATCCATAATGATAAGACGAAATATAAAGCTCTGATCATAATGATATTAATTAAATATCCGATCCTGATCGGACAAAGGAGTACGATTTCGATCGAGTCCTCAAACACGTGATCGGGCCCGATTTCCGATCACGTGATCGGATCGGGACATCCCTACTATCATACCCTTATCCAGTGATGAACAGCAAAAAAAACAAAAAAAAAAAAACTGTCATCATAGATGTACCACCATATCTCTTCCAGTTGTGTCCTGTCCTCAATAAATAGGTGTTTTTTACTTTAGAAGCGGAACTCCTTTAAGACACCCCCCTCCAAAGGCTTAAGAAAATCATGGTAGGGCCCCTTTAAATGGTCTAGTATTGAAAAAACCTCCATCATTGAGTATATAGTACAAAGATAACCTGTCCTACCAGAGTAACTTTTATAAACTGAAAGAAAATCCTGAAATTACAAAATATGCAGGTCCTCAAAAGACCTCTAGGGGCAGTTTAAGGGGATTTAGCTAGTGATGGGCAGATGAAGCTTTCTGAAGCCATTCCTGCATTTGGTTCGCTGCAGTGCAAATTTTCTTGAAGCATATCTAATAGATGCAAAATTATCAGTAGATGGGAATTTAAAGCATGTGGCATTTTCCAGAAAGCCTGTGATAAAAAGTTGTGAGGGGTCAGTACCAGTTTGATTTTGTTCAGTGCTGAATCTGTAATGTTCTGGTGCTTGAACCAGTGCTTCAAAGGTGGAAAACGAATAAATTTTTTTTCCAAAATGATTTAAATGTGACTAGCACCAAGAATTGAATAGAATGTCCACTGACATGTCAGAAACAAAACACTGAAATTAATCTGCATCAAAAACCAATACTTTGATACCTGTACCAACTGACCACCAGGTTTTGGTGTCCACCTCGAGGTGAGGGTGATCGGGGTAAGGACAATGACTGTGCTTTTGTAACATTGAGATGTAGCCAGTGATTATTGTTTAAGGATTACTTTGGATTTATTAATAACAACAATTTGTCCTAAGTTTATTTGTCTCCTAACTATCTCCACATCTATCCGAACCCTTTCCAAACTGTCTCTGTAACTTCCCATCAAACACCCACATTTAGAATGAGTCTGAGGGGTTACAGAATGTCACGTCACTATATTTACCCGTTTTCATTACAGTTGTGGGGAACACTCTCAGAAAAAGAAGGGCCAAACTGTACCTTTAGGGGTACAATGGTTTGTCACTGGGGTGGTACCCTCAGAGGTACTTCTGGCGTACGCCCAACACTTGGTACTATTTTGTACCCCTGTAATTTGTACCTTATAAAAAATGGTGAAAATGGCATATATTTGTATAGCGCTTTTCACCTTCCCTCAAAGGCCCAAAGCACTTTACAGTCACAAACCCATTCACACACTGGTGGTGGCTCCACTGCCGAACACTGGCGCCAACCTTCCACCAGAGGCAATGCGGGGTTCAGTGTCTTGCCCAAGGACACTTCGACACATGGGTGGGCAAGACGGGAATCAAACCCACAGTCTTCTGATCAGGAGTCGACTGCCCTACCGCTGCACCACGATCAGATCAGAATAGTATTTCTGGTGGCCTAATTTAATCTTAGAAACATCGATACCAACTTGTTCCATGGAGCCTTTATAAAAGTTCCTCCACCAAAAGCTCAGCCAGTCTCATAACGGCTCTTCCTGCTTCACGCAGACTGACCTGTCTGTAAATGTTGACTTTGTTCTAGTCAAATACCCCAAGGGCGGGAAGATTTGAAAAATCAGGGTTTTTCACGATAGCTTTTTCTGACATTATATTTCGACAAAGAGTCATATGATCTATTTAGATGCTTCTCTTTTGGTCTTTGTCATTGTAAAATTAAAAACAAAAAAAAAAGAAAAGAAAAACTGTTTATTAAAAGTTCATATAATTCAAAACATAAAATATATGACATTAATAGTTCACCTTCACTCATATAAAATCATTTTCTCTGAACACATAGTCATAAAGGGATATGTTAAAATAGCTAAACTCTGAATGAATGATAAATTTATAAATCTCTTAAAAGTCTTGAGCTTTTGTTTTTCACCCCACTCCTGTCACCCCAAACACAGAACTGTCCCACCCATAGAATTGTACCCTAACACAAATAGTACAAATATGTACCTTTTAGGGCTTCAGAACATTTATGTACCTTAATGGCCTTAGGTACCCTGAGGTTCACTTGTGATCCCCGGAGGGTACATAAATCCAGATTGTACCTTAAGGAACAGAAATGTACCTACAGTATCCCTATTTCTAACAGTGAAGGATAAACTGTATAAATCTATATGTAACAATTGTAGTTTGGTAATGTTAAGGTTCCCTCTGAATAGGTGTGAATATGTTAAACATACATTTGACGTAGAAAGTGTCTCCAGCTCTCAGCAGGAGTTTCTAAGGTGAACAGGTCTCTGGAGATTACATGAAACATCAGGGGATGGGTCACGCAAAGCTCAGCAACCCGAGCCTGGCGGGGGAGCTTTACGGTTTAACAGATGGCAGTGTTGTCATATTTAGCTTAGAGTGCCATTTACAGGACAGTTCAGAATCCAAAGCTGACACGCAGCTCTGTATTTATTTACTTCATAGAGCAACACTTCTGGGTTGTTAGTAAGAAAACAGTAACAAACACAATATTTAATGTTAGATCAGAATACCAAAGATCAAGACATGCCATTTACCCAAACAATCAACATTGTTGGTAATGTTGGCAACACTCCTTGAGTATTTTTGCATAGGATCAAATTGATAGCTTTGCCATTGCATGTCTTAGCTGGTGGGCTGAGTAACAGAATTAGACTGGTACACATAGAACCTGTCAACTATGGAAGGCCATGTTATTCTTGAATCAGAGTATTTAAGGCCTCTTAGTTGTTGCCATCTTGACAGGAGCAAAGTTTATCTAAGTGCCAACCAGTCACCCAACAAAAGGAAAGCAGGAGCTTGGAAATGAACAAATATTCAGATGAATTGAACACCACAATGTCCAAAGAAACGTGTTCTTCCACAAGCTCTAACTGATGAACTGCTAAATGGTGCCTAACAGACAACATATAAAATTTGTATGTATTCCTTTGCATTTTTTTTAAATAATTTATTTTCTTTAATATGTTTTAAATGTGACTTTTTTTCTCACTGACTCTTTTGTTGTAAAGTACAAGCAAACGGGGGCCAGGATGGAACTCACTGTTTGTCTTACATATGAGGCTAATAAACCTGATGCTGATAACTATGGCTCCCAGCCGTCTGGATGCTGAGTTTGGCCTCATCTTCTTCCACTTTACAGAAGAAACCTATTTAAACACAGGCCGATAATTTCACTATCAACTGTGGCAACAGAATTTAGGTTAAGAACAACATGTAAAAGAAATGTAGAAAGCAGTCTATACAAGGCTAACCTAATTGCAGCAATGTATGCATCAGGTTCCATTGTTCTACAAGTCTGCAGCCTCTTTAAAACCATGTTGATCAAGAGTAAGATTTCAGTTCAGGAACCACCCAGTCCGTTTATCCAATTTCCTGTAAATGCTCTGTTGGTAATTGTTATCATTGCAGTTGGCAGTTCTGTGAAACGCAAGTCATATGTGCATGTCTGGACTTGAATGGAATATTTTTTGACTGGAGACATTTTTCCCCACATTAATTGAGGTTTACAGGATGAACTGAGGATCTTTTTAACTTGGTTGGGACATTTGTGTGCAGGACTCCTCCTGAAAACTTTAGTGTACTCAATGCTCGATTAGGCTTCCTTTCACAAAATGTCACATAAGCCTTAAATGTTGCAAATCTTGTAAACAGTGTTTTAGTTTTCTAAATAAAAAGATCTGGACAGTGACACATACTGATTGCTTAACATTTTTTTAACTTTTCCGGGGGGGAGAGATCGATTAGAATAGATAATAAACGTAAAGTTTCTCTCATTTCACCTGCAATCAAAAGGCTTCACTGTAGCTCGCGGGTTTTGAGTCAAAGCTCAACGATTTGTTCAACAAATCCTGCTCTGATCCTCCTATTATATGTCCATAGCATCCACTAGAATGTTGAAGCAGCAAAAAGGCTGAAGAATGTGAACAATGTGAGTGGTAGTGAGATGTGGATTCAGATCACCACATTTGTTTTGAATTTTTGTGACTTATCATCACAGAGAAACAATGGCCAGCTTTGGTTAGCACAGTGGTATGCAGCCGTTTTGTGCATCATTACACTTGTAAACACACAGAAGCAGTCAATTAGAAATGTGTTCCCGTCTTCACTACCACCATTCAGATTATAAGAATCGTTGATTCCATCTGGTTTTACTCGTTCTTTTTATAGAGCATGACGCTGACAGCACAAACATTAGACTGCAAACTGCATCAACAAATCCAATCAGAGACTTACCATCAGCTGAACTGCAGAGCACAACACTCAACAGGCACGTGCAGGTTGAGATGCATGCAGCCAGGGTAAACACAATAACACAGATTTTTACTGTGATGTCTCATTTATGAAATTTACTCAGCTCAGCCTTCTAGTGTGATGACAAACAGGAAATAGTTGGAATTTGAAAAAGAAGGAAGCTCTTTTCAATAGAAGAAAAAAGATTTTGTGCAAAGTTAAAAATAGGTTCACCAAGTTTTCCTCTTGTAATTGAACACATTCTCCCTCCCAACTTGTCATTTCCAGTAAGGACTTATGGTTTGGCTCCCTCTCCGCGTTACTTTCTGATGTTTTCAGTGTCCCCAACTAGTTGTTTTTTGATGTTCTGACCGTTCCCAATAAATCAGGGGTCCCGAACCTCCGGGCTGTGAAGTACCGGTCCAAGGGCCACTTCAAATCGGGCCATAAACAGGGAGGAAATGCATATGCCAATCAGGGGTCCCCAACCCTCGGGACCCAGACCAATACCTTAACTCTAACCTGGTATCCTGGTATTCCGATTGCTTGTGTCCATGTAAATGTAGCTATTGAAAATGGTTTAAAGATCAAAACTTTAGATTTTTGCATTTGTGACACCGTAGACTCATCCTTTTTTTGAATTGGTCTGGTTTTGGCACAGTAAAAAGGACTGCTGCCCAGTGGTGCAGAGGCAGAGGTGGAGCTGTCGACCTCTGACAGGAAGATCACAGATTTGACTTGCCCATGTGTCAAAGGGTTCTTGGGTAAGATACTGAACCCCATATTGCTTCTGGTCATCACAGGTTTGCAGCAGTGTTTGGCAGTGGAGGCACCATCAGTGTGTAAATGTGAATGAATGGGGGTGATTGTGTGTCACAGAAGAGGCAGACAGCTGGTTCCAATTACACTAGGTTTATTAACAGCTAAAAGTCTACAAATCTAAATCAGGGTCAGGCAGGAAGACGTCAGCAACAAGCATGAGAGGGAGCATCAGAGAGAAACCAGAGTGGTCAGGGAAGGTGGCGAACAAGCAGAATCAGACAAAGCAGGGTCAGGTAAACAGGACATCAGGTCAGGATGAAATGCTCGGTATGCAGGCCAACTGGCACAAACAATACTTAGCACTGTGTGAGGCTCTGTGCAGTGCTTAACTGTCCTGTGGGGGATTGGCAAATGAGAGACAGCTGAGCAGCCTCCAGAAACTGTGCGATGGGTCTGCTGAGAGATGAAGTCCAGTCAGCACTCTGGAGATGGCTACCACCAGTGACCAGAGGAGGAGACAGAACTCTGACTCAGAAGTGTGACTGTAAAGCATTTTGGGCCTTCTAAGAAGGTAGTAAAGAACTACATAAACATTTACCAATAGTGAGGTACATCATGCAGGAGAGGTCACCATCAAACTTTTGGAATTATTGCTGTTAAGGTTTTTCATGACTGTGAACATGTCTTAGAATATATATATATATTTTTTGGCAGTACATGTTCAAGGCTTAAATGTGGATTTGGAGTTTAATAGTAGGGCTGGGCGATATTGAGCATTTAGGTCAACAACTGATCCATTGTCAGTGTGATATCGGTCAATATCGACAATCTTCTTTCACTTTCGGCTTATCCCTTTCGGGGTCGCCACAGTGTAACAGCACCCACTGTTTCCCATCAGTGATTTGGCAGAGTTTTACGCCGGATGCCCTTCCTGACACAACCCTGTACTTGAGGGGCACAGGGACCCAGTTAGGCAGCAGCGTCAAGGGTCTTGCCTAAAGACCCAATCTGGGTGGGGATCAGTGGACAACCCTGGGAATCGAACCCAGGGCTCTTGCGTGCCATCCCTTCACCCAGCCTACTGAGCCACCCAGCCACTTTAGTCAGTATCGACAATATCGATGCCAATATGCTAATATGATAATAATATGCTTTTTCTGAATCTGACAGCCACTCATGAAGAAATATTTTTGGTTTAAACTTTGAATATTCTCTCTGCAGTTGCGTAACACAACAGTTTCTCGGTTGTCGGACCTCATGTCACATGCTTGTATGTTCGAGGACTCTGCTGGACCTAATTTTTCTGCTCTCTTTGATCAAAAAAGTAATGCCAATATGATCATAGGCAATATAAACGTTGTGTTTGGAATAGATTTTAACACCTTATTTCTCTGCTTTCTTGTCTATCATTGTTTTAAAAAAAATCACTTTTTTATATGAATTAACTTTCTTTTTAATGTAGATAAAGGGTGGTTAAAACCAGGAAAGCCCAATATGTCAATAATCACAAAGGAAGTGTAGATAACTTGTGGACAAAAATACATAAACAAAAAAAAACAGAAATAGATAATAAAAAAAACTGCTGTCACCCAATGATTGTCCTTGCCATAAAATACCACATTTGACTGACATGCAGAATGGACAATCAAACATCATCTGATACATGCATTAGCGCACATGCATGTTCAACTAAACTGAGCCACATGTCCTGCTAGCAGACATGGAAATGTTGTCCTAAACTTCAGAAAGGTTGAGTGGAAAGGTGCGTGTTCTGCGTCAGACATCTAACCATCGATGTACTAATGTGTCTTGTTTTTTCCCCAACTGGCCCAAGGTCATTCACTCCAAAAAATCTCGTACACAACACAGATGGAACATTTCTGGAGGTGGCCCACAGTGTGCTGTGGCGCCATCGACATGACAACTAAGAACATACAGGTCCAATTCAACAGGGTGTTGAAGAAACACAGGGGAAGTTTATATCATGTTGTAATCTCAGATAGTCATCTGAGTGCATTTTTTTTTTAAATATTGTCTGCTTCACTTTAAAATAGGTAGATCTTTTGGAGATGGTTGTTTTAGAAGTATCTTCCATCCATCCATTTTCTTGACCGCTGTGTCCCTTTCGGGGTCGCGGGGTGCCGGAGCCTAACCAGGCTGCTGATGGGCGAAGGCGGGGTACACCCTGGACAGGTCTCCAGTCTGTCTCAGGGCCTCAATCACACCCATTCACTCTCACATTCACACCTAGGGGCAATTTAGAGTCACCAATTAACCTATGAAGCATGTCTTTGGACGGTGGGAGGAAGCCGGAGTCCCCGGTGAAAACCCACGCATGCACGGGGAGAACATGCAAACTCCACACAGAAAGGTCCCAGCCGGGATTCGAACCGGGGCCTTCTCGCTGTGAGGCAAGAGCGCTTCTCCATGTTTAGTTCTGACTCTAGAAACTGATAAAAGACTGGATCCAGATGACCGGAGGGGTCTGGCTTACAGGTGTGTTGAGAAGGTCCACTCATACAAATATCTCGGCATCATAATCGATGACAAACTCACTTTTCAACTCAACACTGAAAGCATTTTCTCCAAATGTCAGCAACGTCTCTTTTTTTCTCCGTAAACTTCGCAAATTACAGGTCCATCAATCAATTCTTGCAGTTTTTTACCAATGTTTTATCCAATCTATCATCACATTTAACATCACAGCCTGGTTTGGTTCACTCAGTCTCACGCATCGTAATACCCTCAATAAAATCGTCAAAATTAGCAGTAAAATTATTGGGCAGCAGCAGGAGTCACCCTCCTCCATTTACAATAACAGAGTCCTTAGGAAAGGAACACAGATCTCCACTGACAGCTCACATACTCTTCATACACACTACAGTCTCCTTCCTTCAGGTCGCAGGTTCAGGTCCATTCTATTCAAAACCAAGAGAGCCACAACCAGCTTCGTTCCCATTTCAATTCGCCTGCTAAATAGTTGATGAAATTCGTTTGTAACTGATTGTTGGTTCATAGTTTTTAGTGTTTTTACTGATTTTACTGGTTGACATATTTATTTATATTTGTATGCTGATGAATGTGTTTTAGCAAAGTTCTGCATGTCTGGGCCTGTGCATGTGCTGATGTTTGGTCTGCAAATCAAGTTCCTAACGGATAAATAAAGGTAATTGAATTGAATTGAACTGAATTGGCTGGTAGTTACTGGGTTTTGTCTAGACCGTCCTCTTTTAATAGAGGTTTGATTCTAGCTGTTTTCAGTGCCACTCACAAAGGGGGTTTTGTCTGTCGTGAATAAGGCCCGAGCATTACGCATCAGGAACCAAGTGAGGACACAGACCCAGGATGATCTATAAGAATGTAGTTGTATTGTTTCCCTTGTCTTATACTTGTTATTTTGCTGAGTCGTAACTCAAAGAGGCTGGAAGGCTCGTAGCACTCGAGAAGCACATAAAACCATCTGGCAACAAGTGGAGGGAAACAGGCAGCTTATAACAGAAACAAGACAATCAAACAAAGGTGTATTCATTAAGAGGGCAGGAGGAACAGGGGGAAAGAGGAAAGAAATCAACACACCTGTAACGTGAGGGAGGTGAAAGACAAAAAGATGAAACAGAAACAACTAAAGCCAGCCCCAAACCCCACATTTTGGGAGTTTTTGGTAATTATGTCAGAAAAATAGGACTTTCTTGCATTGTTCAGTTGTAAATAATGAAAGTAAAGTTTCTTTTTATAGATGTAATCAACCTGCAGTTTAGTCTTTCTCCATATGCGTTCAGATTTTCAATACTCTCTTTTTACATTCTTTACGAGTATGGATTTTCTCCATGGAGATTTTTCCTACCAGAGATTACCTTCACCTTATTTGGAGCAATACTATTCATGATATTTGACATATTGACATTATCAATAGTGCAATCACAGCAAGACATGGTGGTAAAGCTGTGGCCTACACCTTATTGAAAACCTCTTTAAGGTCATAGTAAACAGCAGGTGTCCTGGACAGATCTTATCTCCACTGTGCCTCTGTCCTGACTGGAAAGTGCTATTTCCATAGCACCAAGGCAGGTAGTTGGGCAATCCGCTCCCCAAGTTAGAATTTTACTCATCTGCCAGTTGATTTGTGGGCAATGTTTGCATAGCCAGGATAGACCAAGGATGATTTCAGTCTTCAGGTCAGAATTCCTGAGGACATGAAACGTGATTAACTCAATCTACATCTTGCAGGGTTCAGTGCTGAAATGACTGGCTGTTATTGTGTGACCATCTATGGCTTTGATCTGTGGAGGATGCTGTAGGGACGACATTTTGATGCCCCATTTTTTTACAGTTTCCTCTGCCATGAAATTGCCTTCAGTCAATCAGTACGGTCTCAACATGTCTCTGATTCATGACATTAAAAATAGCTCTGGTCTTGAGGGTTGGCTGGGAGGACGACGGGGGCCAACTCAAACACGTCTCCGCCATCCGTGCTAAACTAGATCTTTTACTGGAGAGGAGTGGATATGAATGGTTTGGAGAAGCACAGTAAAAGAAAATCTGGATAGGTTTCTCTTCGCCAGACACATGTGGGGTACATGGTCTCAGTTATTCATACTTTTCGTACTACAACAGTTTCATGCTTCTTGCATTTGGTACCATGAATGCTGTTTTTTGTGTTTGAGATCAATTTTACCAGCTAGTTTGTAGTTGTTGTTTGATGTAAAAATCCAACAAATGCTGGAGAGAGAAGAGGGCTACACAGTTAAAGTCATGATCAAGTCTTTTGTCATTTGGAGGTTTCTATATGTGTCGGAAAATTGGCACATTTCATTCACATTTACTGGAATCAAAAATCAACTCAAGTTCATGAAACCAAAATGAAACCCTTCTAAATAAACGTTCTAATACTTTTAGATTTATGTTTGACAACAAGTCAACAGCCTTAAAAGTGAAGGGGAAGAATCAGAAAATACCACTTTGTTTTCCCCCAATAAGTATCTTTTAATCTATAGAGCCAGCTCAGGTACTCACTGTCTTTTTCTTGTATCAGCATACACCGGAGATGTGGCACCCCCCTGTTCTGGCCAGCTGTTGCTAAGGGGCAAATAGCTTGAAGCAGGAGGATGCTAACAACCAGCTGCAGCTGGTTGTTCTCCTGGGAGAGCCACAAAAGAACAGGAACATACAAAATCTGGTTAAAACTTTCTAACATGTTATTGTTCAAAATGAATCCTCTGAAAAAAATGTCGAACTGACTCTGAGTAGGATGTTGTTTAATGCAGTCTTTAACGTAAGAGAGAATATCCAACTGTGAGTAAATACATTTTGTTTTAGGGGAATGGAAGCACCAGGGAGCTGAACTAGCTTTGCATTTCTTCAGCACTGTCTTAGTGCCAATCCAGACTATGTAATGTGATGTGTCCCTAAAAACTGAGGAATTCCTTTTATAACAAAGAAAGAAAAATGAATACAGAAAATAATAAAATACAGATAAAAAAAAAAATCCATGTGACACACCTGCATTTCACCCACTTCACCTTATTTTACCCTTGCCTATTGTATAAGTCAGGGGTAGCGACCTGTACCAGTAAAAGAGCCATTTGGGCTCGTTTTCTACTGATCAAAGCCTAGAAGGAGCTGCATAATCTTAAGCTTTTAGGATATTTGAATTTGCATTCATGACCTTCTTTTTTTAATATTAGATATAGATTATGTCTATTTTTTGGCACAAACGAAAGCAAATATTTAACAAGAACCTTGCATCTCTCAAAATGTTATTTATTTTTATTTTTTTACATGTGACAAAAGCTAAAATAACTTGTTTTGTCCCCTCTTTGTCCTCAGCAGTCTTACACTGCTGGGTTTTTGTCATGATCACGGAGCGAAGCAGACCCAGATGTTGGAACCCGGAAGGATTACGGGAGGCAGATGAAGTTTTGTGATTATTGTGGAGCTGATGCCGGGACAGGAATGGAGTAGCAGACGAGGAGTAGATCCGGAGCAGCGGGTCGATGATCCAGGCGGGGAGGCAGGTTGATAGAGTGTGGCATGGCAGAGTCGATGGGAGGTGATGGACCCAGGTTGGCACATGAACGATGGACCTGGGGGCCATAGATGTCTCAGGTGAGCTATGGCGAAGAATTGCAGCTTAGTACCAAACAAATACTAGAGAGGCCAGGCTACTGCACCGGGTGAGGTAACGAACTGGCGATGAATGAATACTGAAGCAAGCCCTCCTTAAGTTGTGAACTGATGATGAGGTGATGTCCAACAGCTGGGTCCAATTGAAGGAGCAAAGGAAGCACCATGACAGTTTTGTTATTTTAGTTTGGGGTTGGATCTTGGTAGTCTTAGTTTGCAGGCTTTATTTATTTGTTTTCTTTAGGTAGTTTTGGTTAAGCAGCCATGCAGGAGCTGCTGACTCAGACGGTCAACATGTCTGGATCAGCAGTCTCCATGACTTATTTTATGTTTGGCCGAGGAGCCACCATGGAGAGATAAAAGAGCCTCATGTGGATCTGGAGCCGCAGGTTGCAGACTCCTGGTATAAGTGTTCAGTATGACTTGTTGCCTGTAGACAAAAATGTGCATTTTATCTCTATTTCTACAACCCTGTATGCCTCACATGTTTCCCCATCTGTCACCCGCAGCAAGCCTGTTTCTACCTAGAATCGTGATTAGAGTTTAAGCTGTTCTTGTAGCTGTTGTCCAGTGAGCCGTCCATCATGCAGGTTACCCTCAGAAACTTGTCCTCG
Organism: Oryzias melastigma; assembly: GCF_002922805.2. Lineage (NCBI taxonomy): Eukaryota > Metazoa > Chordata > Actinopteri > Beloniformes > Adrianichthyidae > Oryzias > Oryzias melastigma. Next base: position 23,239,610 of record NC_050530.1, on the reverse strand, counting down.
GTTTCAGATTTGACTTCAAGTATAGCAGGACTGATTGCCTGTCAGTTTTCCAAAGTTCTGAACACGTTTTGAACTGGACTCATTGACACTTTGACTTGGCAATTCTTCTTTCAGCAAAAATCTTAAATTTTCATTGTTCTAACTGACTTTACCTTTTTGTTGTTAGTTACTTGTTTGTTCATATTTCTGAAACAACACAATACTTTCAGCTATACAATAATGTTTAACTGAAGCTCATGAGGGTTCTGTGGCACAGTGTCCCGGTACTGTTCGGACAAAATAAAACCGGAAAATATTTTAAGGCTTGATCAGGCTCTATAGCAAATAAAAAAAGAAACTAATTTGTAGTTTTTTTTGTTACCAGCCAAAATGTGTATTAAAAAGAGCCAAACTGCACCCTTTCCTCAGTGAGAGGCTTAATTAAATCCTAGCAGCACCAAAGACACACAAAAAGAGGCATTACCTGAGTCTCCGTCAGAGGAAATACTAATCAAAAGTCATAATAGCTGGAATTAGTCAGTAACCTCTTCAAATCACAAACCTCAAAAAGGGAAGTTGTTCTTATCAGCATAAAGTGTAGGCTGCTAGTGTATTTATCAGCAAGAAGGACATTGACACGTTTGGGCTGCAGCCAAAAAAAAAAAAAAAAAAAAATAGAAGCTAAAGTAAATACGCCACACTACTGCCAGCCTCGTCCAAAAAGCAATGGTTTACAATAAGATCTTCTCTGCAGTCAAAACGTATTAGGTCTGTAATACAGGGGAAAAAGATTAAACAATATACTGAACATGAGTTTTTCTGTTCCATTAGATTCTGACATTTTTATTCCATTTTCTTTATGATTTTTTTGAACCACTGGTTTTTGATGGCCCAGAAATTTAATGGAAAAAAAAATCGCAGTCCGTCAAGCAGCTCTGCGCATGAGAGCTACTGGACTCCGGAAAACAGTGTATCCCAGAGAACTGTGTCTTTAAGCGGCTTCGGAACAGAGTGAGCAGGCGGAGGCGGCTGTTGAATGCAGAAATGCTGCTCTGCGCTCCCAACAGTCCTCTAAAGCTGTGCAAACTGGGGAATTTGTGTTTCAAATTGTGTCCAGACCAAATAAAGGCTGATGTTATTCCCACATATTTATCTGATGTAAAGCTTTACATTGCTCCATTGGTTGCTCAGATTTTAAGTTCATTCAAGGCTAGATGTGTAATAATAATAATGAATTAGATTAATCTGCGCTTGTGTAAATATTATTCATTCACACCTGGTGACGGTAAGCTACTACTGTAGCCACAGCTGCCCTGGGGCAGGCTGACAGAGGCATGGCTGCCAGTACGCGGCTACCATCACAGACCATCACTGGAACATTCATACCTATTCACACACCAGTGAAGCCACACTGGTGGTAAGTAGGGTTAAGTGCCTTGCCCAAGGACACAACGACATTTTGGCTGGCGGGAGCCGGAATCGAACCGCCTATCCTTCAATCATTAGCAGACCCGCTCTGCTGCCTGATCTACTGTCGAGTCCACGCAGCCAAGAATTAGATACCCTAACCTTAACTACACAGACTTTGAAAATTATGAGCCAACAGTCACTTAAAAATGTTATTAATAGCAAGAAAGACACACTCAGACCATCTCGCTCAGAGCTGCAGCTTTGTTTGTTTACAAAGAAACTCGCTACTTCCTCTTCTACAGCCGTTTCCTGTATTTTAGATACTTCTGTAGTAGTTCGCTTTCGGCTTATCCCTTTTGGGGTCGCCACAGCGTAACAGCACCCACTGTTTCTCATCCGTGATTTGGCAGAGTTTTTACGCCGGATGCCCTTCCTTACACAACCCTGTACTTGAGGAGCACAGGGACCCAGTTAGGCAGCAGCGTCAAGGGTCTTGCCTAAGGACCCAATCTGGGTGGGGATCAGTGGACAACTCTGGGAATTGAACCCAGGGCTCCTGCGTTGCCAGCCCTTCACCTAGCCCACTGAGCCACCCAGCTGCCATTTTAGATACTTCTGTTAAAATGATTTAATCGATGATTTATTCGATCAAATATTTGGTGTATGTAAACGTTTGTTTTAACCAGTTTTTCAGGGTCCATGTACACAGTTCTATATCCAATCTTTAATTTGGCGAGGTCCTTTTGCAGATGTAGCCACAGCTAATGAGAACCAATCATTGACTGTAAAAAAATACAGTAAAATACAAATACAAATTCTTATATACAGTCAATGGAACCAATATAGTATATCGCTAGAGATGACATGCTAACTTGTTGGATACACAAAGTCAGATGCCATATTGGAATGGTATAGATGCCTGCTTACTGCAACAATTGTACAAACAGAGCTGGAAAAACAAGAATGTGACTTTTCACTAGTAAATTATTGCTGTCAGCTGATAAAAAATTAACTTTTAAAAACCATTTTAACAAGATCTGAGTGAGTTTACTTTCAATAGTGAACATTTAGGCTGATCTTGTAGTCTATTCAAAGTCATTTTGTTTGTTTCTTGCCAGGTGGATGCACCCCCCAAAAAAACTTTATTTGTAGTAAGCGTTTGTAGCAGCGTGTAAAACATATTCAACTCATTGTACCCAACCCACTTCAGGCATCACTTTCTTTAAATACTCAGAATGAAGCTTTGATGACAACCCCAAGAAAAAAAGAAGTTTTGCTACAATTACCAATGTTGCATAATGCAATTACTTTTGAGGTCTAAAGAAAAAAAAATGTTATGTGGAAAGTAACTCAGGAAGCCCCAAATGTTCCATTAACAATCAACAAATTTTAGAGACATGGCTGTTCTCTAGAGATCACATGGGCTGTGCACACCTAATGAGGAAAAAGCTGCAGCTAGACATCCAGGTACACCTTGGCTAAAGAGTTCAAAACAACAGGCCTGGGATGATTAATGCTGACAAGCGATGGTGTTTTATGGAGGCTAATGGAGCTCCACATGTGTATGTTGGTGTGCTTGTGTGTGTGTGTTTGCCTCTATCAGCTTGGTGATGCTCCCGCTGTCGCCGCTGCCCAAGTCCTGGCCATCGACCCGTCGTCTTGCAGCTCTCGTCTCTCCATGGAAACCGTGGGTGTGGGGATCAGGTAAACACATCTTTTACCACATTATCTCTGCTTTGCCATTTTTTTATTCAGATTGACTGATTCCATGTGGTATGGGTTCTGATCATTGACATAAATGAAACCAGAGTGTCCTGTGTCACCAGCAGTTGTGTGTGAGGTTCTTCTGTCTACTAATCACACACACCAGGAACCTGACAACCCCTGGAGGCTCATCAAGTCAAAATCTATTCCTTGTCTTCATGGATGAAATGATTTTATGACCTTAGTGCCTGTCTTCCAGCTCGCAGTGTTGACTGTCTACAGTAAATCATGACTCCAATGAAACCTCTGACTGTGTAAGGCCTGAACACTATCCTCAAGCTACACTGATTCCTAATCCATTCACTATGTAGATCAGTGTGATATGTATAACCGCAGTTTGTTACCATAAAAATTTCAGAAGCATTGACAAGGCTCAACATGCTGCAGAAACATTGTTAAATATAACGTGAAAAAAAACTAAAGACAATATAATACTTTAAAACACTATTGCAACAACGACAGACACGTAATTATTTTCAAACAGATTTTATAAGATCATTACATCAAACAGGTCGGCACAAAAAAAGCATAATCTGCCATAATTACTGTATGCCCCACCAACTGAAGTCCAGAGTGCTCACCTATTGATAGAGTAACTAACTAAGGTGATCAATTCAGGCAATGAAGTTCGGAAGGAAGAAAGAGTTTTCATCTCTACATCTAATCAGGGTGGCAGAGATTGGAAGCCTGAAATGCTTCCTGAGATAAGGCTGATACAAAAGAGAAGTTACTCTTAATTATCAATGGGTCTGTTTGTGTCTGTAACGCAGACGTGTTTCTAACCCTCCATCAGGAGGAGCAGATGCCTCACTTGTAGGGGTCAGACGGGTCTTGAATAAGGGGATCCTCGTGATATCCGTTCTACATAGTAGTACCACGCCAGGTTATTCCCAGAGATCTGCAGTTTTTACTCTTTATTCACTTTTATTGACAAGGGTCCTATTGGGGGAACTTTGGGGGTGGGGGGAGGAACTGGGGGAGAGAAGGATATTCGTTTTGTGTCTTTGTGTAAATTTGTTTTTAAACACTCCGTGTTCTTTGGGTTTTTAATATGTATTTTATTTGCTTTTATGTTAAGTGCTTTGTGTTTCGGCCGAAGAAAAGGCACTATACAAATTAATAAAGTTTGAAGTTTGAAATAACATAGTATGGAAAATTGCTTCTTGAGCTGCTCACAGCAGTGTAAAAGTGAGTTAGTGACTTATGAAACTAAATTTGTTTGGCAATTTTTTACCTTTCAGGCAACATTCGAGAGCTCCAGGAGAACACTCCTTCTTCTTCTCTATACATGTTGATAGTACCACCACATTTTTTGTGCTTATTCTAGCAGTTCCACTATATGTGTGTGCGCCAATTAATCAAAGAGGAACTGCGTTCCCATGTTGCTCCACATCTGGGTTCTCTGAACACTTTTCTCCTGTCAAGAGCCAATGATGCGAGACCTAAAATGCAGGAAGTTTGGCTTGGTGGCAGAGACTCAAAATCTTTAAAGAATAAAAATAAGGAAAAACACTGTTTGTCTCTCATTAGGGAAATTGCTTTGTTGAAACAGTGGCAATAATAAACATTAAAGTGCTGAACTGAAGGAGAAACAGAAGGAAATAACATATGTACAATATACACTGGAGGATGGATTTATGAAAATTTTATTTTTCACAAATATTTCGAAATTGAAGAACAAATAATTTTAAGACAGCCTTTTCATAACTTCCTTGCTTTATTGTGGGTGTTTACATTATTGCTACTACATGTAGTATCAAAATAATATCACAAAAACTCAAAACTACCAGGGTCAAAATCATTAGTCTCCTTAAAGGGCCAAAACCATAATATTCATTCATCACTGTAAACAGCCCCAAAGCGCAATTTTGATCCTTCCAAGCAGTTTTGAGCATTCCTCTTAAAACCCGAGCTCTCTGCTTCAGCCCGTCCCATAGTTCATGTCATAAATTGACAGCCAGCACTAATCAGAACATAATGCAATGTTCTCATAATTTCAATTACTGTAGAAATGTTCATCTGGTGTTGATGTCTGCATTTTGTGACTGAAATTCCTTAGCCATCAATAGTGCTGAGCAGATCAATTTAAAATATCAGTATTATTGATCTCAAGTTGGTGTCGTATTGGATTGATACCGACCCGCAGATATCGATTCACACTCATGTTTGAAACTTTTCTGTGTCTTCAAAAAGGACCCAGCTGAGTCTCTGCCTCAGCACTCTCACCAGTCCTGTTAGATCTCAGCAGCATAAGAGCATTGTTCACCTTTTCCCACTCTATTTAAAAGCTGAGTTTGTTTTTGACAAGTTACTTTTCAGCTGTTTTTATTCTTCAATTTAAGGCTAAGAAGTTAAAAATTATTTATATTTCTACCAATTGTTTTTTTTATCGTTAAAAATTTTAATTTATTTTTGAGTCATAGTTACTTGATTCTTTGATTTGTAGACTGTTTTGCATTCACTTCTTCACTTTGTATGTCATTTCAGTTTTTATTTTAACAAACTATTTTCCATTTAATTGAAAATATCCTAATTCTATTTTTATGTTTATCAAGTAATCAAAAAAAGGAAACTTACAAAAACATTTACAGTGATTAATAACAAATGAAATTTTTAGGTTCATGTCACATCCACCGCATTAACCAAAAATATCAATATTGGCGATATTGACCGGTATCAGATCGGTATCAGATCGTTACCCAATGCTCAGTATCCCCCAGCCCTGCCCAGAACTATTTTCTCTGTGCCCAATTTTGGAATAAATACCCAGGATATTAAAGGTTGATACACAATCTGTACATCCATATTTGAAAAAAAAATGTGGATGTTTGTTTTTGTTGGTGAAACCAGACACGCTGAGGAGGCTGGCTCTAGGATGACGTGATGAAATGAGTGGCACCCACAAGAAGTGAAAGGGCAGTGCTTCAGAGTTTAAGGCATCTTACTTGTTTGTAAAGAGTTCACAAAAACTACTCATATTTTTAAAAATGTGTTGTTTTGTGTCCAAAAGGTAATATATGATCATATACATCAGGGGTCTCAAACTCAATTTAGCTGGAGGCAGAGTCTGGGTGAGGCTGGGCCGCATCAGGATTTCCACAGGAAAAGTGCTGAGAAAACAATTGTTCTCAAATATATATTTTTCAAACACATAGTACGTCATTAAATAAATCAATTTAAAAAAATGAATTAAAAAAATCAATCATTACTAAATAAATGAAGTAATAACCATGACCATACAGCAGATACAGACGACTGAAGAAACCACATATTGACTGATTGACTGACTACAGCAGTGTTTCTCAAATGTAGGGTGCGCCCCCCTGGGGGGAATGAGAATAAAAACATGTTTACATTAGTTATGGATATTTTGCATAATCCTATGTAGTAGTTAATAATAAATTAAATATAGCAAAAACAACCTAATAATGCATTTGGCAGCAGAAAGAGCCGCTGTTCACAGTGAACCAATGAAAAGAACTGAATCTCTGAGAGAAAAGACAGAATTCATCACTACTGTGGAGGGAAACAAGGAAATAATTGTTTTTACTTTGTCTGAAAGTTTTGGAAGGATTCTAAGAAAAAAGCAAAAAAAGGAACAATTAATAAAACAGATTATTTAGAAGTTTTTAAAAAATATTATTTAATGATAATAAAGGTACAATAATATTTTGAAGAGAAATACGTTTAACTTGAGCACATTAACTAATGATATTTGCAGCAGAAAGTTGTAGGGGGGGGGCACAAAAGAGTAAGTTCTTCATGGGGGGGCGTGAGAGAAAATAATTGTGAAACACTGGACCAGAGAAAACTATTTTTATTACAGCTGACAGGTGATTAAAATTTTTAATCATGATTAATTGCATTGTCCAGAGTTAACTCACAATTAATTGCAAATTAATATGTGGCCTTTTTTTTTTAGGAAAAAAATGTGTGCTTCGTGGAATTTAACAGTTCTACATTAATTATGAAAACAAGAATGGTAAAATTAATAGTTTTCATCAGAACTACTTATTTTGTAACATTGTATTGAGATAAACTTTCTTAACAATAAAAGGCTGTAACATAAAATGCCTAACAAAAGCCCAAGTGCAAGTGAAGGGCATTTTAAATTCAAAACTTCAATCAACGTTCAGTAAAATAAAATAAAAAACATCAAAAATAAATTTCCATAACACTTTCATGTTCATTTTTTGTCAGGACCAAATCTTTTCCTCCTCTGCTGAACTACAGTAATAAATGAAATAGAGATTTATCATTTCCAATGAACTTTTGTTTTTTAAAACATTAAAGACTGAGAAAAGCGGGATACTCTGTGGATAGTTTGACAGTCTGTTACTGCCGCCGCGTTCTCTGGCTGCAGCTCGATGCAGCGACGTGTCCAGCGGAGCTCACGCCATGAATATGCCGGCAGACAGACCGCTATGCTGGGGCTGGATCACGCTTAAACCTCCAGAACATTTAAAACGTCCCCCGGTGCGCTTGCTGTTCGGAACGTCGGGGGTCCACAGCTCTCAGGACGCGGCGCCAGACGCGAGCCGGTACCACCAGACGTGGTACTGGACGCGAACCGGAGCCGGGTTAGAGTGCAGAAGCTCTCCAGGTCCTAGCGCCGGCTGGTTTTAGCTCGCACCTCGGTGGTTGGAGACCCGCCCGTGATCTAGTGAGAGCAGCCGGTGAGTTAAAGGGCGATGAGGGACACCCGTGCGCGGTATGGAAAGGCACGTATGAGAAAGTCCGCGATTAATGCGTCAAAAAAATTGTCGGCGTCAAGCACATGTCAAGTTAACGTGTTTTTAACGTGACAAATCTGACAGAACTAGTTTTTATTCATTTTCAAATGTCTGTATTAACATCACCTCCTTCATTTCTGAGCTGAGAGCAGCGTGCTCACTGAGATTCTGCTCGTGCGCGCGTCACTCATGCACGTGGAAGTAGTCAGTCTCTCTCGTGAGGACTTTTTTGGCTCGTGGAGGAGAAAAAAGCGCTCGTGAGGGTCACGAGGCTCTGATTTGTCCACGCGGAATGCTTGATACGCTCGTGGAGGTGTCTAATTTTGTTCATGGAGTTTTGACATAAATATAACGCCATAACTGGAGGAATGAATGAATGAGGGAGGAGGTACTGGACAGCCCATCGATGTCCCGCCCTCCAGAGCCATATACCTCACCGTGATTGGTTCCTTCATCTCTGCACACAGCAGCTGTCATTCATATCAGATTTGCGTGCCGCACTAACATTAATCTTTCTTATGAAGACGGGGGGAAAGCAAATTATCACCCCGCAGGCCGCAGATGACCCGCGGGCCGTGAGTTTGAGACCCCTGATATACATGGATATAGTTTACTCTGAAAAGTTTAGTAAAAACATGGTAAAGCCCCTTTGAAGAATTGACGTTTATGGACAAAAAACTGTTGTAATTTTCAAAGCTTCAAAAGTCGAGTAAACTTTAGGAAACTGAGGGTTATAATTCAATTTCCACACCGTATAAAAACCTTAGTAAAACCTTTTGCTGACCCTTAAGAAAAGTTCATGCCAAAAACAAAAAATAAATCTGTTTAGACTTGAGAAAAAAGATTATTGAAGCTCACAAAGCAGGAGAAGTCCTCACAGCGTTTCCAAGTGTCAATAACTGGACTGAGAATTATCATCAAGAAATTTAAAAAGAGCCAAATATTACAGGACAAGCTTGTTAAAGGTAGAAGTGAGACATTTCAAAGACTGAAGGAAAACAGTGAGAAATATGTGTAAAGACCCCAGAACAACTGCCAAGACCCTAGTGAATGGCTTAGACAAGTCAGGAATCATTGTCTCAAAGAAAATGAACACTAGTGCTCTGCACAGAAATGAACCGGAAGGTGTAGACCAAGAAAAGAAAAACTCCCCTTCTGCCAAAAAGAGACCTTCAAGCCAGACTAATCCCGGCTAAGGACAACCTGAAGAAATATTTTGTATACTGGAAGCATGTCCTTTGGTCAGATGAGACTAAATGAAGGTTTCTTGGTTATAGAGATGTTGTTAATGTTTGGAGAAAAAAGGGACAGACAAGATCTTTCTGATAAGAAGGCCTAAGACCATGAAAATATTAAAAAACACTAAATAAATATTAAAATCAATCCTGAGACGCACAAGGAGCCAATGCAGCGATTATAAAATATAATAAGAAAATCAGACTCAGAATCATTTATTGTCATAACAATTGTAAATCGTAACGAGATTCAAGCAACTAAAGCAAAACATCAACTGTGCAAAAATGAGAGGTAGTCACAGTGCCCAAGTATGCAGTTTATAAATATAAAGGGGTAGAAAAAAAAAAAAGAGTAAAGAGCAGTAACAAGTAAAAAGTCCAATTTCCATCAAGGGTACAGAGTCTGTGTCAGTGAGTGTGGTGTGTTTATATTTATGGATGTTGAGTAAAGTGGTTGTGGGAAAAGCTCTGTCTGTGGTTCTTGTCCTGATGGACCGGTAGTGTCTGCGGAGGGCAGTAAGTTGAACGGGGTTAGACCAGATGCGTGCAGTCTCTGGTCATGCAGGTCGCAGTTGAGGCAGTGTGACTGGTAGATGTCTGTCAGGGAGGGGGTGGCTGATGGGTCTCTCTGCTGACCTCACCACCCGTTCGAGCTTCTGCTGTTCTGTTTCCATGCAGAGGGGAAACCATACAGGGTTGCAGTAGGACAGGATGGGTTTGATGGCTCAGCAGGAGAAGGTCCTCAGCAGCTCCTGGCTGATGTTCTTTCTCCTTAGTTCCCTCAGGAAATTCAGGCGCTGCAGCCTTTTTTAGGATGGTGTTAAAGTTTGAGGACCAGGTAAGGTACGGTGATAAGGTCGCTGCTCCATTTTAGTGAAAAGAGATCTGAGCCAGAAAGCAAAGCTCTCAATTTACCAGTCGATCTTTGTTTCAGTACTCAATTATAGTCATGAGCTCTGGGTCATGACTGAAAGAACGAGATCCCCACTACAAGCGGCTGAAATTAGTTTTCTTTGGAGCATGGGTGCCTAAAGTGGGGCCCGCGGGCCAAATTTGGTCCGTTGAAGGTTATCTTTTGGCCCGCCAAGTGTGGCTGTGGAAGCCGTGTGTGTTTTGCAACCGAGGGTGTTGTCTGCAACACATTTGGACAATGGACAGGCGCTCTTTGAATGACAGTAATTCCTGAACGGTTTGCTCTATTTGAAAAATTCCAACAGTTTCTGAAGAAGCCCCTACTTACATTTTGCAAGTCATTTAAGCATGTAAAAGATTTATGAGACACTTCCCTTTTTGTCTTTGGTTTCTTTCTGTGTTTCTCATAGCATTTACCGGTAAACTGAAGCTCTTGTTGGAGTGTTTGTTGTATCATGAAAACAGCTTTTTTACAGGAAGAACTACTGTAAAGGGGCGTGCTCTGACCCACAGGCCTCTATTAGAAAGACAGCACTGACATCTTCAGAGGCTCGGCATTGAAAGGTCATTGCCACAGTTGTTAACTCTTCTTCCACATGAGCTGAGATTAATACAGGTCAGGGTGGTTTTTGATTGGCCTCCAGCAGTTATTGTCTCCTCTCTATCACACCCTGTTGTCTGTATTCCTCACAGCTGTCACAAAGAGCAGCTGATTAAAACAGCATGGCGGGATCAGGGGGTGTGGAATAACAATGAACTGTGGGAAATCCCAAAAGGGAGGCGAGAGAACAGAGGAGGAGCAGTTGACGGAAGGCAGTCAGCAATGGTTTTATTTTGCTTAGTAAATCTGTCCATGCCCGACCCCGTGACCCCAAACTGTTTCAGTTAAATGGTCCAAATTTATTTTTTTTACAACCAGCTAAAGTATTAGTTCATTATTATTCATTCGTTTTTGTTTACACTAGTTCAATTTTTTTTTTTAATGATCCCTAAATGTTTAATCCAGATGTAATTGTTCATAATGTTTCTGCTTTTCCTTTTCAGTGTTATCTCTCTTCTTCTCTGCGAGCTGCTTGGAGGCCTTGAATAATCCCATGGTGAACAGCTGGGATCTAAATATACAGCGTAGACTTCCTACCTTCAGGAAAAAGTTGGACGCAGAGGCCGGACTCAGATCCTCCAGTAAATTTCCTGTAATACTGTCCCTCAGTCACAAATGCGTTACAGGAAAAGGCAGTGGCAGCATCAAGATGTCAAGGTCAGAAGTCAATGGGTTTGTTTTATTTTGGATGATTAAGTCACTCAGAATCCTCGCTGTAGTTCTTTAGCTCCAGAAGTCAGTAGGAATGTTTGACACGCACTGCTTTGGACACACCTGTCAAACAAACATGCACTCACAAGTGTCAACCGGGTGAGCCGCAACACACTGAGGAACACATGCAACACGTGCACTGGGACTTTTGGGACTTTAGTGTCAGTGTGTCTGCTCCTTTTGAGGCTCAACAGTGCTGCAGGATACACATGTCCACACACAGTTTAAAGGACGTTGTTGTGATGTTACATACATTGCAAGCTGGAAATTTCATTAAGTTCAGTCATATCAGTCTCAAACTAAATTCATATACATAAATATTTTGATTATTTTAAATTTCTATTTATTTTTTTTACATTAAAAAGAAAATTAAAGAGAAATTCCTAAATAGTCAATTAAACCTACATTTGCAAAGTAAATAGGATTTAAGCATGCATGTTTTAAACTAGGAATAATAGGCTTAGCAGCAACAGGTTAGACAGTTCTTTATTTTATAGGGGTGTAACAATTCATTTCTTTTCATTTTGAATCATTTTTTAATTTCAATGGTCGATTCGATTTGATTAACAACTTGCCTCAGGCTGAACGATCTGATTGGACCGTAGGAATAGAAATCGATACATCGATTAATCATTATACCCCTATTAATTTAGCATTTGTTTGTGACACTTCTTTTTGTTTAGGTTGTATCAAAAGAGTTTGACCTCATTTTTCCTGAGCTGCTTAAACAAGCTGATGGGATTTGCTCCCTTCCAAATCCTTTTTGAAGGGCTGGGTGTGATGTGAACAGATACAAAATGTAGCCTGGAACACGTCTAACCTTCTCCTTCATGGGTTTTCCTGACAGATTGAGATGAATTGTGTGAAAGAGGGCCACCAGGTCACTCTGGGGACACCCTTGAAAGGAGCCGCTGTGCAACTTGTGACGCTTTCTCCTGAGTCTGGGAACAATACCCGGAACCAGCTGTTGATGGATTTTGTGTAGCTTTTATGGAGGAGCCACTCACAGAAAACACTGTCCTGAAGCCAAAAGAACCGCAGAACTGCTTTTGTACCAGAAGAAAATTCTTCTTTATACAATGTTCCCTAGAGTCATAACTATTTTAGAGAATCTAAGACTTGTTGGAATTAGTCAGTGCGTGTTAGACCTGCAAAAACTCCCCATAAGCTGACATTTTGGCACAAAAATAGTATGTAAATGAGTGACTACAGAGAATTATGTCATACTTTTGAATGTAAAACACTGTAAAACAGGAAAAAGAAAAGCACGCAAATCTATGGCTCCACCCACTTATCTGCAAGACAAGCATCATTCCTTCTCTACAAATCTACTGTCATTGGTATATCTTTTTTAAGATTCATAATGGCTCTTTTAAAAAAATCCATCTCCTGCAGGAATTAAATTCAACTGAATCTCAAGGCCCGGTCCCACAGGATTTGACGGCCATATCATGGATAAAAAAGTTGGAAAATCTGCCACACGCGCTAAGACGCACTAACTTTATGCATGCTCGTGGAATCGCATTGATACAGACACCGGAGTCCATTCCTCTGCCACTCCTGTACCAGATCACTCCCTACTCGCGTGTAAGCGCGTCCTCCCTCAATCAGCCGCAAATAGATGCTGTAAGTGGCTGTACAAGTGCAGACTGGCTGGGGAAACTGCCGTGCTACAGCTGTGCACAAGCGAGGAATTTCGGCATCCAAGCGCGTGTGCCGGCATTCGCTCCACGGCCCGATCTCGCACTGAAACTGTTGTTCCGCCTTTTCACAGCCATTGCACGGCAGCACAGCTGGTACTACACACAGAGTCACCCATGGTCCCAGTTTTTGTGCAGTTCAAAAATTCTTTCTGCGTATAACGCATGTATGCGCGTCGATTCCACGACCGTATATCGCCTGTTGCACTACCAATCCGCTGCTAGCAGCATCTGTACCATAGGTATGAAATTGTTCTGTGCTCCAGTCGTGATATGGCTTCGAAAGCCAGTAGGACCGGGACTTAAGGCTGTTTTTAGACTGGACACATTCGTTTGCTTAAAGTGAACTAGAGTTTCTTTCCCCTGATAATCTGGAACAAATGTTCAGTCTGAATGCACCCAAGCTGGTCTGGGAACAGGAACCACTCTCTGACCCAACCTTTAAAGGAGGTCTCAGTTTGTTTTTCAATCAGATTGAACTTCGGTTTGCTGGTTTGGGACTATTTGGGAATGAACCAACTGTCCCAACTAAACCAAAACGGCCACTGTAGCCGGAAGTCACATGACATAAAGTAGAAATGAAGCGACAGGACAAATGTAAAGCAACCATTGTCGTGTGTTGTGTTAGAAGGTTTGTTTTAACACAGCTAAAGACACTTCTTACGGGCTTTTCTGTTTCTTTACATGCCTACAGCTGCTGTGATATCATCCCAAAAGACAGATTGGGGCGGCTGTGGTGCAGTGGTAGGGCGGTTGACCTCTGTCTGAAAGATTGTAGGTACGATTACCACCATGTGTGGAAGTGTCCTTGGGCAAGACACTGAACCGCACATTGCCTCTGGTGGAAGGCTGGCGCCAGTGTTCAGCAGTGGAGTCGCCATCAGTGTGTGAATGGGACTGTGACTGTAAGGAGCTTTGGGCCTTCAATGAAGGTAGAAAACCGCTATACAAGTACACTCCATTTACCATTTACATATAGTTAATTAACAGAATTCTCTTACAAACAATATCCATCACCTTTTTCCCAATTATCTGTCATAAACCCTGACCATCATACCTCCGTAGCCGTCGTCTCCTCAGAAACCGTCTTGCAGCATGCCTCCACTGTACCAAAGTAGCAGTAAAAAGTGTTGAACCTGATGCTGATACAGGCGTGGTCTGCAAAATCTAAAGTTTGAATAGGAGAACTATCCCAAGGAGGGCAAAACACAGGACTTCCACTTTTTACCTCTAGCTGTTTTGTCCCGCCCTCGTAATTCTTGGCCAACGAGTGAAGAGATCTTTTGTCACATGGTTTTGTGTAGTGGGTGTGTTCCGTAACAAGAAAGTCCCTTTGATGGCAGTCTGAATACAGACCAAACCCAAGGTTCAGGCCTCGATCTGGAACAAATAAAGCGGTCTTAGAGCAGAACAAATGATTTTAGCAGTCTGAATGAACCTGAAAAGAATTGGAACTATGAGGTAAATTTTCACACTTTAAAAGGACTATGGACTTGTGTTTGAATTCACTAATATGTAACAAAACATCAGATTTTTTTCTGGTTGTCTTTTTCTAGTACTTTTTGTCATGACTTCAAATACTGAAATGTGACAATGATGCAAAAAAAAGAAAAAAAAAAAAAAAAAAGGAAAGGAGCAAGGCCTTTTATTTTGGAATAGAAAAGTGAAAATACATCTAAAAATTCCACCTCACCTCCATTGTAAAAATAAATCAAAGGTTTTTTTTTTTCTTAACTTTAAAAATGTATTGTGAACAGCTTTTGAACGTGGTTTTCATCTCCATGTTCATATTACTGGAACTAATAAAAACACAACAATGACTTAAAGCTTGAAGTAAATTAGTACCACAAAACTGTTCAATGCAGAAACATGCAATGTGTGTGTTTTGTTTTTTGTATTTGCATGATTTAATCAAAGTGAGTACCTCTGACTTGGACAAAGACACTATTAGGATTAACATTTCCAATCAACTGCCAAGCACAGTGTTGCAAGGGTCATGAATTAAGAACCCTCCTAAATCTTGATCATGTAGAACAATGCTTAAATGTTTGGGCTCAGTCTGTTTTTAAGTAACAAACTTGTTATTTACTAATACTTTAAATGTACCCCACACAGGAAAGTGAAATGCTGTTGCATGCATCCTGAAGTTAGTACATACAATATCAGTCATCTTCCTATGGTGTCATTTTACAAACGAGAAGGTACGGTAAATGTTGAAATGCTTCTTACTTAATCTTGGTCAACCCTGATCAGCCTGACTGCAAGAGACCTCTGTCTTCAACCTCCACTTCTTTGCTTTTGTCCACACCTCTTGGGCCGTTTGTAGACGGGCAGCTGTCCACCTTCCTGCCAGGTTTCTTATACTTGTCACTTTTCTCCTAGAACCTGCTCTAAAATAGTTCATTTCCATACAGTTCCATTGTAACCTTCATATTAATGTCCCAGACATACAAAGGCTTTTGAACCCCCACCCCCTCACCTGCCTTGTAAAAGATTGGTTCCCTTCACAGATGCCAGATGGGAGTTATTAAATATTTGCACCTGCCTTGCACGGTCTTCCATGTTTAAAATAACAAACGAGTAATATTGTTTCCACTTCTCACTCCATCATGGATGAATATTAGAGCCAGCTCATGTGGTAAATGACAGACCAAAAGACTGCGCACTAAGTTTAATCCGAAAAGAAATCTCTACAAATGACTGAGTCACAAAAAACTGCTGAAATAGTGCATGGGTGTGAAATCTTAAAAAAATTATTTCCTCATAGCATAAGGGATATATTTTTTTTACTTCTTAAACTAAAAGATTTTTTTAAAGAGTTGTCTGAGTCATCAACCTCGATTTGGGTGCTTTATGCACATTTTATATGCATGTCTTCACAAAAAGGACATAACGTCCTGTACCAAAAAGTTTGTGATCAAACTTTCTGGTACAGTCCAGAAAAAAGATTTTTTTTTGTTTTGTTGTTTTTTTTCATACTCAAGCCCCCTTTGCGAAGCTGCTGCTTTACTGGTAATTTGGTCCATTTAGGAGTCAAAAAGCTGTTTAATGTGCTCATGTCAGGATTCTGTGCTTATTATAGCCCGGTCCCATGGGATTTGACGGCCATCTCACGGGTAAAAATTTTGGAAAATCTCCAAAACGTGCTTAGAAGCTCTAACTTTATGCATGTTCAAGGAATCCCAGTGATACAGACGCTGGAGTTCATTCCTCTGCCACTCCACTGCCAGAGCACTGCTTAATCACGTGTAAGCGCGTCCTCCACAGACGCTGTAAGCAGTGGTACAAATGCAGACCGGCCGGGGAAGCAGCCGTGCTGCAGCTGTGCACAAACGCGGAATTTCTGCGTCCAAGCGTGTGTGCTGGCGTTCGCTCCACGGCCCGATCTCACACTGAAACTGCTGTTCCACTGCCGTTTCACAGCCATTGCACAGCTGTACCGCTGGCACCACACAGAAACACTCACGGTCTCAATTTTTGCGCAGTTCAAAAATTCTTTCCATGTATAACGGCGTCCAAATTTTGTACCGCATGTTTATGCGTCTATTCCACTGGGACGTCTCGGCCATTCCACTGCTAACACCAACATCTCTGACAGCCCTACAGTTATTGGAAACTATTGAATGTTTAAAGTATTTACTTTTTCATAAATTAAGACTTAGGACAAATACAATGACAGAACTAAAAGCCTGTCCCAGGTCTTTATAAAAAGTGGAGAAAATACTAAGAAAATAAAGAAATGAAAGATGATCAAGATGACTAAAATGGACCCAGTAAATATTGGGATTCAGTGATTTGTTACCTCAGTGCCTTTCAGAGCATGACACTGCAGAAAATGTAAAAAGTAAGACGTGAGGTTTAATAATGTAGTTTTTAAGCAGACTTCTGCTTAGTTTTTACATCTTGTAACTTAGCTAAGTCAGAAATCTTTTTACTTGTACAAAAGTATGAATGAAGGTGCATGTGTTTTCAGTCATGTCCTACAGAAGCCTTTATCTCACCTTTTCCAAATCAGCAGATGAAACTCATCTTAATTCCAGGACTGGGGTGTTTTTTTTTTTTTCTTTGTTTTTTCCTGGACTGGTGTGTACTGTGGAAAATGTCAGAGATCTAAACACAGACAGAGAAATCCTAAAGGAAAGTGGGGCAATGGGACTGTCAAGTTTATCTAGATCATAGGTCTCAAACTCTGGCCCTTAATAATATTTGGCCCGCGAGGCAATTTCAAATTAATATTAGAGGTGGCCCGCCGGTATTATACGGTGGAAGTGCTGTAACGCCGCATTCACCGCTCATAATAAAAATCCCATAATGCTCTGCTGTTGCTTTGATGCGTCAAGTAGGACAGAGGCAGACACGCTCCTTCCTCTGTGTCAGTAGCCTCTATGGTAGAGATCTTGGATGAAGGAAGGTAGTGACCCGCCTTTTTGCGTAATCCTTGGGCTGAAAGCCCCGTCACACCCCGCATCCCTGTGCCTCTCGCCAAGACCACACTGCGACCTCAAACTACAGCCTGCACTTTTTTTTTTTTTTAATGTCTCACAGGTTTCTGACTTTTAAAGTTATATAAGCCTTGCTTGTTCAATATCCATTGTTAAATCAGAACTTGTTTGGTACCATATTAAAAGGTTCATTTGTTCAAGCTTGACCTGCGGCTTTGTTCAGTTTGAAAATTTGGCCCATTGTGTATTTGAGTTTGAGACCCCTGATCTAGATGGACAATTTGTCCACATAGAAGAGTTTCAGTATTACTTTAGTTCATTTTGAGGAAGTCCCCTTCTACTTACCCTTGACTTTATGTTGTTACACTTGTAAAGACAGATAAGCTTGAGCATCAGTAAATCTTGTTTTGTGCTTTCTGTTTCTGAATGATGAAATTATTTGTAACAAGACTGGAAGTTCTGGTTGTGTCTCTAATCATCCATCTTCACAAATTTTAAAACGCATAAAGAATCTTAAAAGAAACATGTTAAGATCCTCAGCTTTAACGGTCATTGGGATTGTGTCTGTTTTGTCCTGCACCATGGCAAATTAGCAAATGAATACTAAATACATTGTGATATAATAGATGTTTTAAGAGTGCAGTAACATTAAAGTCAGGCAAATTTTCATTAAACTCACTTTAATTTAGCCAACAAGTTTCTTCTTGTTTGAAAATCACAGACCAGCTCACAGATGGTAAAAGAATGTACCAAAGAATGGTAAATGACATATACTTGGATAGGATTTTTCTACCTTCCTCGAAGGCCCAAAGTGTTTCACAGACACATTCACACACTGCTGGTGGCTCCGCTGCTGAACACTGGCACCAACCTTCCACCAGAGGCAATTCGGGGTTCAGTGTCTTGCCCAAGGACACTGAACGGGGATCAAAGGGGCAATCTTACGATCAGAAATTGACTGCCCTACTGCTGCACCATGACTGCCCCTGAAAAGAGATCATTGTGAAATGTTTCCTATGTTTTAACTCACATGTGAACAAAAAGTGGCATGTTCAAAACTGATAAATAATTGTAGGTACTGCCAGAGTTGCTGTTCCTGCAACTACAACATGACTAACAAAGAAGGTTGTCTTTCAGTTTTCTAAATTATATAATAAAGTTAATTCCTTTTATGCGCCATGTGTCTTTTTTTCTAATACATTGACACATTTACACTTGTTCAAAAAACAGCTGTAATAATGGAGTTTTGCCCAGACTGTTCATCAATGATGCAGGAAAGGTGAGGAGAAGACTGACAAGGATAAGAACAATGACATCACAGATAATAAATGTGTTCAAATTTAGAGCACAATTTAGCAATTGATTGTTTAGATTGAAGATCAAAATAAGATCCCTTCAAGGGGTCCAGATTGAAATTATGTGATGAGTCAAGACAACATCAGGTGTGAAGTCATTTTATCCTCTCACATATTCTATTTTGATGTCTTCGTTTTACCCCTTTCTGGAGCCAACTGTCATGTGCGGTCTTGAATTACATAGCGGATGCCAAAGTGAAAAGAAAGCAGAGCAGTAGAGACAAACTGAAACAGAGGCACAGAGGGAGCGCCAGCATGAGGCTGCCAACATGTCTGCCGCTGCGAGTTCCTCGGTCGTCCTCCTATCTGCCCCCAGACAAACATGGACTGTTTTTTGTGTTTAATTAACTTCAAGTAAAATTATCAGCTTCTGTCCTTTTTTAGATGATATTTTAAGACTTTTAAAAATATGTTTGTATATGTTTCCTTTTTTTCATGAAATGGGGGAATTTGTAATCTATGTAATGACGTTTTTCTTTTCTTATCTTTGTGCTTATTTTTTTTAAATTATTTTATTCTATAATGTTTTTTTTAACCTAGCTTATATTTTTTGTTCCATGCCTTTGCTGCATGTGTATATTATATTTGTTTTCTTAAGAGAGGTTTCTGGCATACTGTAACGTTACAGTATACTCTAAGACAGGTGTCAAACTCAATCTCACAGGGAGCCAAAATCCGGAACATACCTGAGGTCACAGGCCGAACAGGATTAACATTTATTGAACACTCTAAAACTACATTTTTTAAACTTACTTTTAACATAATTATGAACTAGATATATAGCATTACCTGCAATAATGCTAGTTTGAATCCTGAAAGCTGAATTTGAAAGCTATAGATGTTAGTCAGATGAGGGTCAGCACCGCTAAGTCTGAGGCCATGGTTCTTGACCGGAGAAAGGTAGTTTGCCCTCTCTCGGTGGGTGGAGTGCTCCTGCCTCAGGTGGAGGAGTTTAAATATCTTGGGGTCTTGTTCACGAGTGATGGAAGATCGGAGCGTGAGATTGACAGGCGGATTGGAGCTGCGTCCGCTATTATGCGGTCGCTGTACCGGTCCGTTGTGGTGAAAAGAGAGCTGAGCCAGAAAGCAAAGCTCTCGATTTACCGGTCGATCTTCGTTCCAGTACTCACCTATGGTCATGAGCTTTGGGTCGTGACCGAAAGAAAGAGATCCCGACTACAAGCGGCTGAAATGAGTTTTCTCCGTAGGGTGGCTGGACGCTCCCTAAGAGATAGCGTGAGAAGCTCGGTCACCCGGAGAGAGCTCGGATTAGAGCCGCTTCTCCTCCGCATCGAGAGAAGCCAGTTGAGGTGGTTCGGGCATCTGGTCCGGATGCCTCCTGGACGCCTCCCTGGTGAGGTGTTCCGGGCATGTCCCACTGGGCGGAGGCCCCGGGGAAGACCCAGGACACGCTGGAGAGACTATGTTTCTCGGCTGGCCTGGGAACGCCTCGGAGTCCCCCCAGAGGAGCTGGAGGAAGTGGCCGGGGAGAGGGAAGTCTGGACATCTTTGCTTAGACTGCTGCCCCCGCGACCCGGTCCCGGATGAAGCGGAGGAAGATGGATGGATGGATGGATGGATAGATGCTAGTCTTCATAGCTGAAAATGCTAAAGTTTATAGCTAAAAATCCTGAAGCTGATAGCCAGCTAATATATTAGCTAAATACCAATTCAGCTAGCATGTTGCTGAAAAATTAGCTTAACTTCAAAATTTCCTAAAAAGCAAAAAAAACAAAAAACAAAACAAAACAAAAAACCTAAATTTATCAAAACAGCTGGCATGTAGCTGAAATATTAGCTCAACTCCAAAATAGTCTAAAAAAGTAAACGCCTAAATAGTACAAACAGCTAGCAGAATGACGATTTTTAAAACTTTAAAAACGTAACTTTTAACATAATGATGAAGGCGGGAATATTATTCCAGAATAAATCAACTTAAACATCAAATAACTTTCGATATTTTACTCTCCAAAAAATATATATCTTGCCAAATTATACAAGTTATAAATTAGCGCAAGATAACATCGGGTCATTAATAACAATAACATAAAATGATCTCGATTGCTGAATAGAAGTACTCGGAGGGCCGGATCCGGCCCCTGGGCCTTGACTTTGACACGTGCTCTAAAAGTTTCTATGCGGGTCATTTTTGACCAGAATTTGGCTCAATTACCCAAAATTCCTTAAAAAAAATCAGTGATACATATTAAACTAAAATATATCCTCCAAAATGTTTTTCAATTCATTGATGATCATTTTTTTCCCATGGGGCAGTGTAAATAAAGAACTCAAAGTGAAATCAAAGCAGTTGCTCCTATGGCTGCATGTGTGGTAGCTGTCACATGGAGTAATGTTTCTACACTGGGATGCCTCCTGTAGGAAACCCCTCTGTCAGCACAAACCAGTACGGTGTTTGTGTTTCAAAGCTGAGTTGTTTTTTTGTGAAGTTGTTGACCTGCACTCACTCTCTACCAAGTTATTCAGGGCATCTTCTGCAATGTCATCTCAGACATGGACATGCCTTGTTGTTACCGGGTAAAGTTTCTGGTTTGAAATATTGCACCGCTGCAAAGTCCTGCATGGTCGGATGGTGGAGTTAGTCCTCCATGCCTATAGTGGTGACCTGAAACCTTCTCAACCTTTCAGCAGCAGCTGTTAGCTGCTTCAGAGTTGGGATCAGGTGGATCATGTTTGGAAATGCTTTGTGTGAAGGTCGACACTGACAGTGTTTTTCAGCTCCTCCACCAGTTTGCAATCTTCCTGCACCACGAACACAAATACACTGATCAAGCACAGTTGACCTCAATGGTTACACATTTAATTGTCAAAAACAAAAAACTTGTGCCTTTACATTTGCACAAACTGAAATGTTAATCAAATGAAGACAAAAATATATGTATCACCCACATCCTAAATGTCATGTGTGGAAGTGAAGCACACACAAAAAAGGCCCCTGAAACCAGACAGTTTGTAGATTTATTTTTGGAGTAAAATCTGACTCAGTGGGGAGCTGCTCCCTTTGCAACCTGCAAACTACCGTCAATCTGCTTGTTCCACGTCAGGCTCCATTTCACTCAGGATCCTCGTCTGAGGTTTTTCACTCCATGTAAGCATACCTGTGCTGTTCATTCTCCACATCCTTTCGAGCGACAAGATAGCAGGTGTATTAAATCCAGGTCAACTAAGCTCACATTTGATTTAATCTCTCCTGACATTTTGATTTCAAATCTGTTCAGTTTGAACAATTCCTAGATCAAGTTAAAGTTTCTGTTTTTCTGTTGTATGAGACACCATTATCTCAATTGTATGAACTAATAAAATGGAATTAATAGAGTATGCTGACCTAAAGTTCACCTCATCCTCAGAGTGAATCTAGGCAGCTGAATATCTTTCTAGACATGCTTTTAACAGTACCTGACAGCTGAGAGAAGTGACGCTGCCACAGCTGGGAGCACTGCTGCCAGTGTCCAAACCATTGACTGTATATAAGTAGAACTGGACTGAGCAAGCCCGCCTACTTCCGTGTTCCATATAGGAAGTACCACTGGGTTTCAAAAAGGCCAAAGTCCCATTAACTTACATTGAGAAACAGACAGTTATTTCTCAGTCATTTTATATGTCTCTGATGCTTTCTGCTTAACTTCTTTTTTCTAATCCTTATTCTCAAAAATATTTTTTTCCATTATCACAAGTTATTAGAGTTATAAATTGACCAATCAGATGGCTCAATAAGCGTTTGTGGGTCTGACGTCGAACGTCTGGGGGGTTTGATTGACAGATGACGGGTAGCCAATGGGAGCAGACTTCATCATTGGGTTCGTGAAGACCTTTTAACACCTACTTTACAATTCAGCAATGTACCATTCATTGTCCTACTGTTGTTTTCCTCAATGGAATGTACCGATGCAGCAGGGTACTGCTGTACTTTAATCACCGCGAGGGGGGGGGGGGGGCCGCCGC
>NC_050530.1:23207927-23216749 GCF_002922805.2 Oryzias melastigma | reverse complement strand
AATGTAAGTAAATCCCAAAGGACCGCTGACAGAATCAAATGTTGGAATGGTTCTCCCTCAAAGACTTGAACAATGACTTGTACAATTCCCCAGTGTTATTAAAGTAGAAGCTGTTTACATCCGCGGTCACGTAGTAGAGGTGTGGAAAGAGGAGAGAACTCCCTCCAGATTGGCAACAGTACTTCCTGTAGATTCATGACTCAGCTATGACACACAGCGACTCAGACCAATCGCTGAAGATGGGTTGCAAATGGCGATATCCGTTTCAGGAAGTGACGGTGAAAGCAGCAGCCTACTTTTACGTGGAGAGGAGGTAATGCATTTCCAATGGGGGACCTCATGGCTCCAGAAGTCCAGTATTTTTACAGTCAATGGTCCAAACATGAACAAGATGTGTAGCCTTTAGTGGACAGTAGACCTCAACATGTTTGACAGGTAGAACATGATAAAAGTAATATACAGCAATGTAAAAAGTATTTCTCTGCCAATAGTTCTGAAAGTTAGAAAGTTGAGTTTGGATCAAAATATTCATCATAGATAAACTTCAACTGTTGAGAGAATGTATGAAAAGAATCCAGGAGATCACATTAAGAATATGACCAGCTCAGTGGCCTGGTGGGAGAGTGTCTGCCCTGAGACTGGAAGGTCATGAGTTCAAATCCAGGCTGAATCATCTCAAAGACTCTGAGAGCCTGGTTAGAAAACTTCTCCTACTACTACTACTCCTTGGTTTCCTGGGTGATGTGTTTGGGATCGTGGTGCTGGCAGATCCAGCCATGTTTCATCTTTAAGCCTCTCACTGATGGAAGGAGGTTTTTGATCAAAATCTTACCGTACATGACTCTATTAATCCCTTGATATGGATCAGTCATCCTGTTCCCTTTGCTGAAAAGCAGCCCCAAAGCATGATGCTTCCATCCCTGCACTGTAAAATAGTTGCTGCAGACTTTACAGCAAATTACTGGCAGCTGGATGCCAGTAATTATTGAATGAATGAATGAAATGGTTTATTTCAAGCAATCAGGTCATAATATATAACATTTCACTTAATGAATCACAAGTAGATCATTTGAAAGGGAGTGGAAGGAAGCGAACTTATATAATCCCACCCTGACTCGACCATACCATTTTCTCTACATGAATTATCAATATCCAGTTAAGGACTTAATATCAAATATTAATAGATTCAGGATATTAAGGATCACTAATATCATTAATGTAATCAAATTTCAAAGCATCCACGACAAATCATTTATATTAATCAGTAACAATAATCTAATATTCTCATTGAAAAAAAAGACACTTCAGATTGTATTAAAAGAATTATGATAATAAAAAAAATTAAGAAGTAAATCATCTTAATTTGCTAATGCAGTAAAAATCTAAATATTCTCATTGAAAAAAGACAGTTAGTGCAGATTGTATTTATCAAAGAATGATTCTAAAAATAGAAAAAGTAATAAGTAAAAATCATCTTCATTAGTTAATGGAGAGACAAAAAAAATCAGAATATTCTAATTAAAAAAAACAATTTGTGCAGATTGTATTCATCAAAGAATGATTATAGTACACAAAAAATAATACGTTGGAAAGAAAAAGATCAGCAATTTGAGCAACATCAGTGCTACATCATAGCTTAGGAACAAGTTTAAGGCCACGTAATCGTTCTTCGTTGTTATGACTGAGTGACTGTGAAGGTCTCATCTCAAGGGAAATGTGCTCGTTCTGAAATGTGCTCGTTCTGCAGCTCAGAATCGGGTCAGAGTTCTCATCCAGCGGGTTTTTTATTTGGAGTTCACATTTAACATTTTGCTTGAATTAAAGGGTCAAACATGCGTAATCCCACAGTTCTCAAAGTCTTTCATGGATTTTATTTCCAGAGGCTTCGTCTGGTCCGGTGGTCCGAGTGGTTTCACAAAGATTCTGGAGTTCAGAATCCATGTGCTGTGGATCTGTTTCCTCGATCGTAGGAGCCTTGCGTGCTTCGCCAGATCAACATAATATTTACACAGATGATCGTTAAGATAAACAGCAGAACCCTTCAAATTTTTAAGTTGTTTCGTCAGAGCTATCTTGTGCTTGCGATTCACAAACCTGATCAGGATCGCTGGTTTATCCGTATTCTTTCTTTGAGGAAGCGGAAGACAGACCTCAACAGTATTTAGGTCCAAGGAAATCCCTTTAGACGCAAGAAATACTCCAACTTGATTCTCCACGGTCAGGTTTGTTCCCATCACAGCTCCGTTAGCATCCGTGCTAGCGCTGATAGCATCAGGCCACACCCGGTTGAAGTCCCGTGAGAATCAAGTTATTCATCCATGCCTGTTGATCCATGTCATGCATCCTCCTCTCCAGGAGATCTTGGCGATTATCTCGTTGTTTGTTACGTGCCTTTTCTTGATGGAAATCTTCCACGAGTTGTAGCATGGCTGATAGTTTAGATTCAGAGAGAACTGGGGTTAGCTTAGCTTGGTATGTCGGCTAATGAAGTTTTGAGCTCTGCCAAATCGGCTTCAAAATTTTTCCTCGGTGCCATGTTCTCCTCGTTGCGATGGTTGTTGCTGCAGCTCAGGGATCAAAGTCGCTTGTGGGCAACTTTAAAAAATTTAAAAGCTGAAGAGTTGAGGAGAGCTGGAGACACACGTCTGCTCGTCGTGACCTGGAACCGGAATCTGAATTGTAAAGTATTTCACGGCTGTATTACTGTAAAATGAAATACAGTAGAATTTCCCTGTCCTGTATTTCATTTTACAGTAATACAGCTGTAAAATGAACCACATTGCACAAATACTTTAATGTATTTCGTTTTACAGTTATAGTAATGTAAAATAAAATGCTGTAGTTACTGGCATCAAGCTGCCAGCAGTACAGTAATTGTACCCTGCTTCCTTTCACAATAAGATTACTGTATTTCACTGTAAAAAATATATGGTAAATAAAAATCTATTCTGGTTCTTGTACGACAACTAATCCAGCTGTTTTGCGTGACTGCCATTTTTACATCTTCTATTAGTTAGTGGCAACCACTCTTCCAGCATATTCAACCTGAGTGAGTTCTTAGATCAATGCAACATCAGACAAAGACCTTTTGGTTCTCAAAGCTGACAAAACCAAATTAGTGTGGTTTTCAAATTCAAGGAACAGAACTCTGGTTTTCCCTGCAGTATCCACTCTGCAGGGAAATAAAATTGAGGTGGTCCATCAGTATAAATATCTTGGAATCCTCATTGATGACACACTGACATTCAGGCTCCATATTGAGAATCTAAGGAAACTGAAACTGGATTTTCTAATCAGAAATAAATGTTGCTTTTCTTTTGGGGTTAAAAAAGTCTTGCCAACCTCTCTCTCATTTGTGGACTATGGAGACCTGCTGTATATAAATGACACATCTCAGTGTTTGTGTAGGCTTAATTCCGTGTACCATGCTGGCCTGAGGTTTATTACAAGCTGCAAGATGTCGACTCACCACTATGAACTGTATTCTCGGGTAGGGTGGCCTTCTTTGTCCACCAGGAGGCTGAACCACTGGTGCACTTTTATCTACAAGGCCATGCTTGGATTTCTACCCTCTTATATTTGTACTTTAATCACCTTGAGAACAATAGATTCATAGGGATTGTGTTCCAATGACTATTTATTGCTAAATGGCTCCATTTGCCCGCACTGACTTTGAAAAAAGGGCCTTTGCATTTGCTGCCCCCGCCACATGGAACATGCTACAAAAGGACTGGAAACTTACAGAACTTCGGTTAAATTATTCCAAGTTGAAAGCACAATAAAAATATTATTTTATCTGCAACTGAGTTTGAATAAATGTTGTTTCTATTTTCTTCTTTTTTTTCTATTGGCCAGGACTCCCTTGTAAACGAGATTCTTAAATCTCAATGGGACTTCCTGGTTAATTAAAGGTTAATAAATAAATAATATATGTCTTTATCTTACATAATTGAATGGTTTCAAGTCCACTCAAGTGAAATGTCGAGGTGCACAGAGATATATGTGAACTCAACACATAAAGGTTTCCACTGGGGCTTGAACTGAGGATCTCTTATTGATAGGTAATAGTGCTAATCACTGTACCACCATGCCAACACAGTTTCAGTTTACCTAAAATTTCAATGGTGGTGAGATTTTGTTTGTATGTATTTATTGTTTTTTTAGTGTAACTCCTAAAAATAAAAGCCTTACCATAATTGTAATGTAATTAAACATTCAACAAGTTAAAGACAGCAGGTTAAACGTAGTCCAAGTAAGAAAGATTAATGATGTACTTGTCTGTGATTGGCCATATTGTTGAGGACATTTTTCTTACTGTACTCTGATTCACAGGAACTGGAAAATTACAGTGGTGACAAAGGAAATTCCCGCAATCCATTCGTTTTTTATGGTAAATTCCCACAGTTCATTGATATTTAAAGTAAAGTACTGTAAAGCATTTGTACAGTATTTTATTGTTGACATTGCAGTAAAATACTGCCAGGTTTACAGAAAACCATTAGAGTGGGTATGGTGTTCTTAGAATGCGGCTCAACACTCTTTTTCCTCCAAACATCCAGGTGGAGGGAGACTGTCAGTTTATTTCTTTCATTTTATAATAATTGCTTCAACAGTTGATTTCATCACAACAACTGTTTGCTTATTGGACATTGGTTTATCCCACTCTTGTTCAGGTGAACAACTTATCCCTGGTGTCCTTTGACAGCTCTTTGGTCTTAACCTCTCTGTTAACTCTTGTCTTTTTAACTGGGAAAACGTTCAAAGTTGGTGACTGCCAAGTCTTTTTTTAACTCCACCATGGATGCATTATTTCAGGCTTACAAAACAGTTTAGCTTCAGAATTTCTTTAACTCATGCTAAGAGGATTGTCCTTAAATGAAGGCCCTTGTTTTAAGATCCTTTTTCTTCTGATCATTTGCGTAACAGGAGCTCTAAGTTTCTTTCATCCCAATGAGCAAATTTGAGCTTAATCTTGATAATAAAAAATCACCAGTTACCTGACTGAGTCTTCAGCAACACTGAAACTCACAGCGATGTGTTTTTCCAAATCTTCACAAAATCTCACTCTCATTGTCCTGATTGGGATAAGCCTCTTCAATTGTCAGGTTATGGTGCAGAAGGGCTTTAGTTCTACTGCTAAATCTGACAAACATGACCCTGGTCTAATCTTACCTTTTTATTTTAGAGTCACAATCCTTCAAAAGAGGACTCTCTTCACGACTGCTTATTGTGCTCTTTTCAAAGAAAGAACAAAACATATTCAATGGCATATTAATGAATATAGTCATGGAATGTGTTTGCCAGCTCACATGAGAGTGAATGGCAACAATTGTCATCCTGAGGAGTGCTGTCAAAAATCTATCTTTAAGAGTTGTTGTTCCTAGAATGGTGCTGTGTGGGTTTAGCAGATGTGCCTCCCCGCTGGTGTGTGCCTGCAGGTATCAGAGCCATCTAAGTTCGAACTCATCTTGAGTGCAAAACTAATAGAGAAGCAGTGTGGGGGTGCAGAAATGTACTGACCAGTTGTCCGTTCAATGGTGAGCCGGGCCTTCCACAGTACAGACACAGACCGTCTCCCGTACGTTTCTGCCACTCTGCAGAAGTATCTGACCTGAACCCAGCAGCAAGCGCTCTAGAGGAGGCGAAGAGTTTTAAAGCGGAGTTTCGCTGCAGTGATGAACCAAGAAAATACTTCTGAAGGCGACAGGCAACTTGAAGTTCCACATCGTTCTTAAATTTGCTGATCAGAGCAGTCATTTTCTAGCCAAAGAATTAGTAGTTCTTGGCCAGCTAACAGTAGCTGTGTTTCTGTTTACTATGAAATTGTGCAAATTGGATTTGTGATAACATATTTGCCGAATGGAAACACGACAATTTCCAAAAATCTTGCATTTATTAAAAAAAAGTACTTGGAGGAGAGGATTTTTAAAGCCTATCGTAATTGACATATTTCACAAAACTCCAATGAAAACACTTGTGTCCTGTGCCTTGAGCACTGGACAGTTCATCCAAAGCTGAAGTGTGTCATTATCCCAAAATCTTACCACTCCCACGAAGCTCTGCGCTGCCTGGCCTGAAGGAGATGCCGACGTCTCTTTTGATGGATGATGATGAGCGCTAGTGCCGTGGCAGAAATCTGAATGTATCTGTTGTAAATCAAAGTATTGTTCACATCCATTGCCATGTTTTTGAATGAATTAATGTTGATTTGTGTTTATTCGCATAATTATGAAGTCATGGAAACAGTGTAATAGCAAAATTGTGTTTTTTTTACTTCCTAAAAACCCTGAACAAACAAGTTAAATGAGAGATCCCAGAGCGTTTCTGCATGGTGCGTTCACTGAGCTCTGGACATCAGCAGCAGAACAAAGCAGTTTATCAGAGAAAACCCCGACACGTTCAGCACTGAAAGCTTCTCCTGAAGCAGAGACGGGATGATAGTATTGAAGGCAGAGCTGAAATCCACAAACAGGATCCTGGCGTAGGTTCCTGCGGAGTCCAGATGCTGGAGGATGAAGTGAAGGCCCAGATTGACGGCGTCATCTACAGATCTGTTAGCTCTGTAGGCGAACTGCAGGGGATCCAGAAGAAGGTCTGTCATGGCTTTGAGGTGTGAAAGCACGAGGCGTTTAAAGGACTTCATGACCACAGAGGTCAGGAGCTGAAGCAGCCTGCACATCGGGCTGCGGCGGGATGTAAACGCCGACCAGAATGAATGAAGCAAACTCCCGGGGAGAATAAAACGCCTTACAGTTCATGATAACAGATTCCAGATCAGGAGAACAGTACTGGTTGATCACTGTTACGTCGTTACACCAACCGATGTTGACATAAAAACAGATTCCTCCACCTTTGGTTTTGCCGGAAAGTCCCTTGACTCTGTCTGCGCGGTAGAAGTGGAAGCCTGCCAGCTGCAGCGCGGAGTCCGGTATTAATCTGCTCAGCCACGTCTCCGTGAAACACAAAACAGCAGATGAAGAGAAGTCCCTGTTTCTTCCCAACAGCAGATGCAGTTCTTCCATTTTGTTGGGCAATGAGCGCACGTTAGAGAGAAATATTCCCGGTAGCGGCGTGCGTAATCTGCGCTGGCGAAGGCGGACCAGCGCGCTGGCTCGTTTTCCTCTCTTGCGACGTTTCACTCCGTAGGCTAGGAACGCCTTTGATCAGGATATCCTGTATTTCCAGAGGTGGGAGCAAAAAGTTAGGAAATAAATCCGCCGGAGTTGTTGCCCTGATGTTCACGAGCTCCACTTTGGTTAAAGCACCAGGTGCCATCACAAAAAATTGTATTAAAAAACACAAAACAAAACAAAGCAGTGCGCACCAACACACTGAGGCAGCCATCTGCGGTGCCAACGGTTAACACAGGTGAAGTCTCAGTGCGGGAAAAGAAGAGGGGGACGCTTCATTCTTTTGTATTGATTATCTCGTTACGACGAGAAAACGAACTTTGTTTTCTTGTTATAATGAGATATCTCGTTTTTTTTTTTCAAAAAAACAAACTTTGTTTTCTTGTGATAACGAGACATTATCTTGCTATCACAAGAAAATTATCACAAAAAAAGTAGGGCAGGCCGTTTTCGGCTTCCGTAGAAAACGGTCAGATTCCATGTTTGTTTCGGATGGTACTTGCTGTTATTAGCAAACACTGATACACACACCTACAGTGTCCTTTAGGGGTTGTTAGTGAGCAACAATCGTTAAAGGACAACCGATTGTTGTGAGGGAAAATAAAGTAAATATTAGCCTATTTATGCTTTCAAAAAATCACAAACACTGTATGTCGCTTCTGAGTATAAGTTTTCAAAATATGAAAAAAAGATTTAAAAAAGCGGTGACTATTACTCTGGCAAAAAACTGTATTTACTGTCACTGATCTGTTGACAAAGTTGTTGCTAAAGCTAAGGGTTTCTCAGCTCAAAAATGAACACATGGTTTCTTTCTGCGAGTGTGCAGAAAAAATGAAAACATGTCTTTTCTATTCAGAAGCTGGCTGCACAGGTAAATGCCAAATTTTCCTGTGGGCACCATATAGTTGTTGGCAGGTTCACATGTCCGCTGGCTTCAGTTTTACTTCAGTTTACTACAACACTCTGCCCAACTTTCCCATACTCCTCTCTGCTTTGTGGCTCTGGAAGGAGCAGCAGGAAGCACTCGTTGTCTGCAGGATGCCCTCCTAGAACGCATCTCTCCCACATGACTCGTAGCTTTAACACTTCTCCTTCCTCTTGGCTGTGCTCACAAACGGGACATGATTGCGTCCTCCAGCATAGTCACTTCCTCTGTGGGAAAAAGGTTTCAAGCACCCTTTTAAAATAACAGCAAAAGGCAGAAAAAGTTGACATTCCAAGAAACATATTTCATTCTACCTACGACCAAACAATAAATGTTTTGGAAACTTAAAATGTACAAAGAGTACCATGAATTATTAAAAAAAAAAGTATTCCTTACTTGTCCGTTAAACGTTATTCCATCTGTCAGACAGTAAAGATGAGGGACCCTCACCTGTTTAAAATCAGTTGGAATCACAAAGTTCTTAACATATGTTGTGATGGATAATAAGGAAAACTAAAATTCAGACATCAAACATTTGCCTTCCTAAAAGGCAGAGGTTTACCATCACTGCTTGCTAACATTATTTCTGAACTGTTTAAGTTTGACAAGGAAACTTTGTGGCTTCCTGCATATAAATGGATGAGAAACAAAATTATCTTAGAAACATTTACTGTTAAAAATCAGCCGAAGACAAAGGCACATTTTGTTGTTTAATGCAAACATACATAAATGTTTCTAGTAGCCCTTGTTTTTCTATAATTTCATCC
>NC_050530.1:23183120-23202806 GCF_002922805.2 Oryzias melastigma | reverse complement strand
TGACTTGGTCCCACCTCTGCTGATGGGCGAAGGCGGGGTTCA
This sequence comes from Oryzias melastigma, assembly GCF_002922805.2. NCBI lineage: Eukaryota > Metazoa > Chordata > Actinopteri > Beloniformes > Adrianichthyidae > Oryzias > Oryzias melastigma. Next base: position 23,202,764 of record NC_050530.1, on the reverse strand, counting down.
CCCTGAACAGGTCTCCAGTCTGTCGCAGGGCCTCAATCACACACATTCACTCTCTCAGACACACCTAGGGGCAATTGAGAGTCACCAATGAACCTATGAAGCATGTTTTTGGACGGTGGGAGGAAGCTGGAGTCCCCGGTGAAAACCCACGCATGCACGGGGAGAACATGCAAACTCCACACAGAAAGGTCCCAGCTGGGAGTCGAACCGGGGCCTTCTCGCTGTGAGGCAAGAGCGCTAACCACTGCGCCACCGTGCAGCCCTTAAAAGTGGGATTCATCTAATACATTTTTTAAATCGACTAACAGCACTCATTTTAACATTTGTTTGTTCTTCTTGAGGTTGTCTATTTTGCAAAGTACAGAAGTGAGTCCTACCCCATGATGCTGACACCTCCGTGCTTTGCTGGTGAGAAGATGCTCTGCATTTTCTTTCCATCTGACATGATTACTGAGAAAAATCAGATTTTGTTTTATATTACAGTTTAGAGAAAATACAGTAAAAACTGTAATCGGGGTTGTTTTCTGAGGTTTTGCAATATAAGTCAAGCTTTGGCGAAAAGTCTTTAAGGAAGATTTACTTCCTCTCATGCATGCAGGTGTTCATGCTCACTCTCCACGTCATCAGTTGGTCTGCCCGGGAGCCAATAGCTGAAGCACTCACTTTCTTCACAGCCAATCACAATCAGACTTCTCCCTTTAAATTCAGTAAAGTTTGTTTTTTCCACATCCCAGACATTGTGCCGGCCCTCCTCCACCCCGTTCTCCTCCTGGCTCTTCAATTAGCGCGGTCCTGCCTTACCACCATCAGCGTCTGGGCTCTGGGTCTCTTACCTGGTCCAAGTGTTCCACCGCCTTGCTTGAACCNGGGTCTTCATTATCAAGCAAAATTTCTCTCTTTAAGAATAACTCATTTATTTTTGAGTCTGTCTGTCTCAAAGGTAAACAAGAACATATAATTTTTTTTTAATTCATCAGTGAATAATCCTCTTTACAGTGAAGTACTCGTTTACCTGCACAGAGCGCACAGCTGCAGCGCGGCGAGCCACTGCCCCAGCAGAAGGCCTCTCCGCCCTGCAGGAGTGTTTATTGAGGCCGGCTCGCAGGGATGCTCTGTTTTACCTAGCCGGCCTGCCGCTGGACAACTGGGCCAGCAGGGCTGCTCTTGTGACACTACAAACTAGATGTGCCGGGACTGTGACGGAGTGAGACGAGCAGCGGCCGTGAAGCAAGTGGCCACTCCCTCTTTTGCATCAACCAATCAGCAGCTACTCTACATTTATAAATGTAAACAATTTAACTCAGCACAAATGACCAAACAAGCACATGCCTTCAAAATAGAAAAAGTACCATTTGTGATTTCAACAATAAATACATTGACCTTTCTGAATAAAAACATTCCATCAAACTCCGATCTGAGATAATAATGATATTAGACTTTTATTTTATACATTGATTTGACTGCAGCCAAATGTGTCAAATGCATGAAAAGGAAACCTGATCTTTCATGTATTTCTCCCTAAACGTGACTGTCAGTGAGCGTGTTTGTGAATGACATCAGCTGGTCGTTTCCTCGCTCCTGCCGAATCATGGCTTTCGCTCTGCTATTTTTGACATAGAGGAGGTAGCAGGATGACATGCAGCGTCTGCACTGGTTGCTTGTGTGCTACTGTTTGTGTTTCTCAACAATATTTGGATTTTTTAGGGAATTCCCTCAATGTCCAAACTTCCAACAGGAAGCAAAATGACTGAGAAGAAACATCACAGAGTTGAGTTATTTTTGGATTGAAGGGAAGCGGATGACGAGATATCATCCTTTCATTCCCAACAACAGGATCTGATAAGCTCCTCTTCCAGCAATCTGAATGAATGGGATGCTTAATTGAGCGGAGAAGGAAGTGGCCCCAACTGGCCTTTGACTGACTCATCTACGTCCCATATCTGGACCAGGAAAAACACTTCAGGGACAACCAGAGTAGGAAGTGGTGGAGGGGTCGCAGGATGTTGTTTGACTTGCAGATCCTGTTTGCGTCTCCTTTCCCAAGGAGCTGTTAACACAGGTGCGCAAGCTTCTCCATCGCCACCTTCCAGCTCGTCTCCCCCCCACCCTCCTTCCAAATAAGTCTACCGTTTCCTCCTCCCCCCATGACAAAACCTTTAATTCTTGTGCGGACTTTTTGGCAAGTCTCATGCAGCAGCAGCCTGTAGAGATTTGGAAAGAGACTTTCACATGAACTCCATGTCTTATGCAAGAGACTTTTTTACCTCTCAGAACATTCATCTGTCAGTTGTAAAGAAAGAAAGCATTTCAAAGTCCATTTTTAGCATTGTCTCTACTTTTACAAGCTACAGGCAAAATTCAGAGCAAGGCCACTGATCTCTGAAGGCTAGACGTGACAGGATGTCACGGCTGCTTTTGGTAACACAGAGCTAAACGCTTCCTTTGTGTCCAGATTCGAACCTGCGCCTTACATCCTCTGACTGAGGGAGGGGGTGGAGGGGGTAGCTGCGTTTCATTACAAGTCCTTCTCCAGTTTCCAGTTTTAAGTGCACTGGTGAGAAGACTTTCCATTACGTCATGAGCTGTCAGTATAGGAAGCCAGTCACATATGTTGCAAATTTCAATGGAGAACTCCCAGCAGAGGGTTGTTCTGCCAAATAACCAGCTCTGATCCAATAGAGGGGGGACCTTTTTTTGGTCACACACCAGACATACTAGTAAACTCAAAAACAATCACTGTTTTGAGCACTAAAAATATGTTACCTCAAATTCTAGTTTTTCACAAAATAGAACATCAGTGGTTCCAGGAAATAGACTCAAATCCTGGGAAGCTCAGACACATTTTCTAGAATTTTAAATTCATTTAAAATTGATTTTAATATTCTACAACAATTCAAAATTCTGTAAGGAGGTAAAAAATACCATTGTACCATTTATCTCTTTTTTTTTTATCAAGGAGATCAAATTAAATGTAATGGTCTGACTCATAGTTTAAAATAATAATATGGTATATATTCCTATAGGCCTACCATATATTTTATCAGTTAAAATATATCATTTCCTAACTAAACTTCAAAGCTGATTTCTTTAGTCTAGTTCAAAGACAAAAAAACATCTAAATTAATGGTTAGCTCAATTAGAAAACAACACAGCCCAATTAAATAAACTTCAGATCTGTTACTGACGAGGTTAGTTCCAGTTCAGTCATAGAATTAAGCATCTGAACTATCAAAGTTAATGATGTAACAACAATTTGATTTGATCATAAGTTGTGTTTGCTGATATGATTCATCATCCATATTGGTCCATTTGTAAAATCTGATTGGATCTGATTCCCTGACCTAAAATGGATCAAAACATCTTTATCCAAACTTCCAGCAGTGAGACTCAGAGATCAATAGCTGGTACTGAACAGTTCAGCTGAAGGTTTCCAGATTCTTGGATTTCTTCAAGATAATCAATTAAATCTGTGTACATACAGGTAAACAAGAATGAATGTCAAATCCATTCACATGTTAGTCTGATAAAGTTCAGTCCACTGTTGTTTTCCACATCAGAATAATCATGATTAGAACATTCTAGCACTCTGTATGGTCACATGACTTTGATCAATTCAGAGACTGAATGATGGTTGGTCACTTTCTGCTGCATCACATGTGTGGTCTTCACTGTCATGGACCTTGATCGCTTTTACCTTATAGTTAAATAAACCTACCATGTCTCAATCTAAATGATATTTTTCCAAAATTTTCCTCAGACAGATCGATCGGGTTAGATCGCAGGAGTAGAAATCGTGTTGTTGATTAATTGTTACACTTACTCCAAAAGACTCTGCTTCAGTCTGAGGATCATGAGGATTACAGTCCATGTTTGGGGGATTCAAGTCTTAACTTGCAGACATTGTTTCCCAATGCTCCCTGTAAATTCATTTCAGCTCTTGTTAAACGAGTATCAGATTTTGAAGTCAACAATCAAAGTTATCTTAGTTGAGCTGAATCTATATGGAAGTTTTTCTGTTCATCAGGTTCAGAATTTTTTTTAGACCTTTACATTTTCTTTCTGATTTTTTTAATCCGTTGGATGTAAGGCAGAGAGAAACTTGAGAGTAGGATCACAGAGGAATGTCAGCACAACTAAATGTTCTTCAATACAAAAGGGTTCATATGTTGATAGCAAATCTGGCATAAAATGTTGAAGTAAAATCTGTAACATATTCATAAAGACACTGAAGTGAGCTGTGCAGAACCATGGGAGAGATTTGAAGACCAAACCTGAGCCCTCCTGGTCGTTGACAGCGCCCCCTGCAGCTGAATTCTGCGAATGACTGTTGGATTTTGCATCACTTTGGTTCTTGGAGGTGTTCATTCTCCAGATCATGTCAAGCAAAGGATTTCTGGCCTAAACTAAACTCTACAAACATTTTGTCAACTCTCTGATCTTTCCTTTGCTTCAGAAAAGTCAGGGTTCATTTACAGAGATCGGAATGCTTCATGATCCTGATTCACAGCACATTAAAAAATTAAAGAGGAATCTTTTTTTTATGAAAGAAAACAGCTGAGTTCTGTAAGATGCATGCGTGAAATTACTAAATTAAAAGAAAAACCTTGCTTTATTCAAAGAAAAAATACATGTTCTTAGAAAATGGTAAGCTACTAAACATTTTTAAAGTTTGGAATGCAGCATTGTTTCATTATCAAATTTTTCTTTTGATTAAATAATACAAAAATATCATGCTGCTTAAGTGTTCTATACTGTAGGATTAATTTTGGATAAAGAACATGACAAATGAATCCTGTAGTGAAGCCTGCAAGTAGTAGTTTACAATTACTTAAAGCCAAAACTGATGGATGTGAATCGATGGGGCATAAAATATTGCAAAAATGTAGAAAACTTGTAAATGTAATGAGAAAAAAAATCATTTTTATAGAACAGATCTACTTTTTATTATTTGTATTTACCCAATACAGACACTTCTCAGAAAAATTAATCCATAAATTTACCGTTTCCTGTTGCCTTTTAGAGATGTTTCAAAGTTATTCTAATCAATCAAATCTTTCAAACGTGACTCCATACAAGAAGTCAAAGTGCTTGAAAATGGCCCCAAACATTAAGATCCAAAACAACTGCGACCTTGATGACCTGTGAGCTGAACGGTGTAAACAGAAGCTGCATGTTTTACTCTGACCCACTGCAGGATGGAGTTTTCTAAACTACAGGCTGAACTTTGCTCACTCACGTGTGAGACACTACAAAGGGGAAGGAAGAAGTTTTGTTTTGTAGCATGGAAGCTAGAATCCCAGCTCTTTCTTTCAAAGTCCAGGAGGGGGGGACGTGCGTCAACACACCATCAAGAGCAGCAGGTGGCGTGCTTTGTTCTGGTGCTCCACGCTCACATTAACCTCTGCTGGCTCGGCTTTGATTCGCTCGCCTCTCATCTTGATCCTGTTTGTCAGGTCCAGCAGAGGATGAGGGAACTTTCACTTTTTTTACTGAAGAAATCCTCACACTGTACTGCAAGGAAGTTCAACCAGTTCAACTGGCAGCTCCAAAGCTGAGCAGAAGACGTGAAGGCAACAAAGGAACGCAGACGGGAAAGAGCTGGGCCAAACCCTTTCTACACGCCAGTGCAGAGATAAGGTTTTAAAGGTAGGACGTGCACCCAAACATCAACAGAAAAAGAAAAACAACAGCAAAACAACATGAGTTCAGTTACAGTTGAAATGAAAACATAAAAGCATTCAGGATGTAAAGATAAAACAGGGAAGAGGGGCAGCAAGAAGCAGCTTAGGCTGAAAAGAAAGAACGACATAGATCAGGATGTCAAACCCAATCACACAAGAGGCCAAAATCCAAAACACACCTGAGGTCGCGGGCCGCACGGGATTAACATTTATTGAACACTAACGAAATTTTTAAAACTGTAACTTTTTAACGTAATTATGAATAATACAAAGGCAGGAATATTATTCCAGAATAAATTAACTTAAACCTTAAATAATATTTTACTCTTCATAAAAATATATTTTGTCAAAAATTATACAAGTTAAAAATGAGCTCAAGATAACATCGGGTCATTCATAACAATAAAATAAAATGATCTGGAGGGCCGGATAGAATTACCTGGAGGGCCGGATCCGGCCCCCGGGCCTTGACTTTAACACGTGCTCTAGGTAAGAAAGCAGAACTAGTCGAAAAAATAGAGATTTTCGACAGAAAAAAATACAGAGTAAATTAAGTAAAAAAGTTATTCGACATACATTAAAGGGTTAAAAGCTTATTGCCATTTGTGCATGTTAAAGGTTCAGAAACAAGTGATTAAAAAAAAAATAAAAACAAGGGATAAAGGAAGAGGAAAGTAAGAATAAACCTGAGACAGTGACTAGATGAAAGACTCAACACTAAACTAATAGTTTGGCTGTTGCACTGTGACAAAGATCAGTCACAAGTGAAAAACTTTTCACAAGTCAAGACAGCAGACATTCAAGACAAACACCAAAATAGCAAGAAGCTCAGACTCAGAGTTTTCCCTGAGACAAGTCTGAACATGTGAGGAAACCCCGTCTGAAAAAGAATCCTGCCCGTTCACAAACCGTGTTCATAGAACTGCACAGATTCTGACTGGTTCTAATTCACAGTCTGCTTTAGAACTGTTCTCCCAGCAGCCAATGAGTGCTCTGCAACACAACACAAACGCACAAACCTGGGAGGCAAAAAGACCAGGCGGAACAAAGTAGACGCAAAGCTGTGTGTGTAAAAATACCTCTTTTTTTTATTGAATTTCCATCATTACAATTGCACACATTCAGGTTGAGCAATCTAAATATTTCTAGAAATTCAAATGAGCTCTAAGTGAACAGTCTTCAGTCTTCAGCAGAGGCTTAAGAGACGTGTAAATATACTGAGAACTTTACTTCCCATGGAGTGTAGCCATGGTAACCCTCCCCAAAACCCACCCGACAGCAACAGAAAAAGATCCTCTTTCATGTAAAGCCACACATCTGGATCATTCCCCTCCCCTCAGGGTGAAAGAACACAACACCGCAACACCAGAAGTCACAAAGAGCTGCGTTTACCAACAGAAAAGCTCCACGGTCACAGGTCGCAGCGTGGGGCACGCTCACAAAGGACAGAGGTGTAAATACTCTGAGGACATCTGTCTGCAAAGAGCCGGAAGCCCCCCCCAGCATGGAGGGATCTTGTATCTCTTCTTTGAGGAAGGTGAGGAGAGTTTCCTCCTCCTCTCCAGACTCGGGTCACACTGCAGCCTTTAGCAAGTGAGAAATGAATCCTCAGCTTTCCCATGACAGCTGCATCATTAGCTGCTCTCCAGTTCAAACAGTCATGTTAATGGGATTTTTCACTTGGACGTCCTGTCAACAGCCTTTACTCAGGGTGGGGGGGCAGGATGTAACCAGACGCGCATGCAAGCTGACAGGAACAACAAAGAAGACACAGAAACAACGACGGTGTCCTCCATTCAGGTCCTGAGGAGGACACATGTGCTGAGTCACATGCAGACATGAACATGTGGTGAAGGACTCTAGGCGTTCAGCTCTCATGACGCATGACGCAGCTGTGAGTGGAGAGGGGTCTGAGGAGTCTAGAGGCTCTGAGACCACACCACCTTCATGTTTTCTCTGTGATTCTGATGCATTAATAAAGCAAAATGTGGGAGGGGCAAAGCAGAAACACGCAGGTTTCCAAACGACAAACATGTCACAATTTATTTTCCATCCTAATGAAAAGACACTAAATGAGCCTGCAACAGAAAATCAACAAGAGAATGTTTGTTTTTATGAAAAAATAGGCCTGATTCAAAATATTTATCAACTCATATAGAAGTCATAAAATTGTAACTTTTGTCCTGACCAGCGTCTGATGATGAGGTGTCCTGCAAAAGTTAGGTGCAGAGTCTGATTTAAATTTGCAGATTGGCTAAAACACGACTTTTTCTTCAGCCACCGGCCTTTTACAATTTTACAAACATTGCAAATAAGGCTGCGCTGCTACCAGAGCGGACATTAACCAAACATGCCGGCAGCAGAGCCTCCACCAGTGTATGAATGTGTGAATGTGTCTGTGACTGTGAAGCGCTTTGGGCCTTCGAAGGAAGGTAGAAGGGGCTCTGTCAGTAAACGCCATTTACCATTGACCACGTCTGTTTCTGCATATGATTGAGCTCCGACAGCGTCCCGGGAAGTTGATCTGAGGCCCCGCTTATCAAAGATGCAAAACGGTTTGATGTAGGTTTGTGTTTATGAACATTTGACAAGAATCTAGATGACTCCAAAGCAGCAGAAATGAGGAACCAGCAGCTGTTTTCAGTGTTGAAGTCAATCCTGTCAGGTGTTCAGGCCAGATTCCCACGTAAACTCATGCATTTGTCGTCAGGTTGTCTCTCTCGTGCGGAACAGTTTTCTGCACTTTACAAAGTTATCCAGCTGCAGACACCGAGTGATCTTGTATTCATTGCACATTTGACAGCTGCTGCATTTTTGTGTTGAGGCACCATGACAAACATCTGGACAAGTCTGCTGCCACCAAAAGAAACCGGTAAGATGTAGAGTCTGAGGTTTTAGACAGCTCTAGTGTGAAAACCTGAAACCATCCAAATCAAAACAAAGTTTTTTTGAAGCCGTCTATTATGAATTTGAATCATTAGATTACTTTAATCGGCACAAAACTGTTAATTTTGAATTTAAAGAATTTTCTTTATTCCAAAAAGTCTTAATTAAGTTGCAATTTGATCATCTAGACACCCCTATATAGGTAACAAATGAGACAAAATATTCAAACATATAGTTTGAAGGATGAATTAAGTTTAAAAGATGAAGATCTATTTTGTTGCAAGAGTTGAGAAATGAGCTGTTGGAAGGGGTAAACAACAGTTACCTATATTCACTTTTGGATCAGCTTCCTGTTCACACAGCTGCATTGTTTTTGACCACCAGAGGCACTGCTGAGCAGCCTTGTTGCTGTTTTCCAAACGCGCAGTTTGAGCGACAACAAAGTGTACAAGAACGTTCTGCTTTGACCATCCGATGCAGAAGTAACGAGCCTTTCAAATTCCTCTTTAAAGTCACTCCGAGCGCAGCTTTCCACCACTGAGACATACAAACACAATCCCGTTGGGCAACTGTGATATGGCTCCCAGGTACAGTGCAAAAACGTCAGAGCAGAATGCAGTGTCAGTGTTTCCAGGAAAGGAACTGAAGCAGCCAAACGGGCTTTAGGCATCACAACCAGAAGTGTTTCCATACACAAGCTCACAAATCTACATCCAACTAATACTACACACAGGTGTCGCTGCTGCAAGGGCTGACGATGGACCAAAGGCTTCCGGTCTGCTCTGTAGGGTCACATTTGCCTGATCAGTTAGTAGAAGAGTAAAGGAAACTGATAAACCAGACCTTCAGGATAAAGAAGCTGAACTCATGGCAGGACTGTGAGACTTTAACTGAACGGAGCTCCGGCTGCAGAGACTGAGACGCGACCTGATGGAGGAGCCCTTTGCTGACCGTCTGACTCACACTGAAGCAGTGGGATGTTCAGCAGATGTGATGAGCCATCAACGTCAGGACAAAGCTGGGGGGGGGGCACCGATGGAGCGTCCAGCTGATCAACGAGCAGGTCATGGGGGGAAGCAGCAAAACAACGGCAACATACAGAGTCTCCCAGCAGAGGTCGGCCAGTCTGCTTCTGTTAATGCACCTTCAGTCTATGTCCAGTCGGACAGCGCGGTCCGTAGGGTTTGTGGATTTCCTTCCTGGATGTTCCTGTTCTCCATGACCCTCACCGTCATCGCCACTAGATCTGATGAGTCGCGACTTCCTTCCTTTTTCTTTTCACACAACTTAAAAAAGGGGAAAAAAAGAATAGTCCTACCCACACCTGTCCATGTGACAACATGGGTTTCCATGGCAACAGGTCAGAGACTTGAGCTGTGACCATCTTAAGGCCTGGACATTTCAAAGCGCAGTCATGTCATAGTGTGTCTTCCAGCTATACGTTTTCTCACATTTCTTTGAAAGCTTTTCAAGGAAATTAAATCAAATAACATTAAATAACCTTTCAAAAAATAAATAAAATCCCTCCATTCATTTTTTAAACCTGATTTCTTCCCAGACGGGGTCATGGGGTCGCTGAAGCTAACCACACCACTGAAGGCGGGGCTCACCTGGACAGGTCGCCAGCCCAACACAGGGCGGAAACAAATCGAACCAAAAATAAACCAACATGAAATACAGAAAATAAAATAGCAAATAACATCAGTTCAAATAAAATAAAAGTGCAGAGGAAAGTGGCAACAAACATGATTAAATCCTCAGTGTTGCTGTTCACATTTAATATATATATATATATTCAGAGGTAAAAAGAGAAAAAAAACTTAAGAATATCCCATAATCTTACTCAAATTTGGTTGTGTAGCTTGCATATTTTTTAATTTAGAAGCAATAATTAAAAAAAATTAAATGGGTGTTTTTGCAGGTAAGGAGCCGTTAAGTTCTTTTCAAGAAAAGATGCTCTCTAGTGATGAGGGTCATTTCTTACTTCATTTTAGTTAGTTTTTTTTTTTTTTTAAGCAATTTGCATTAACAGCAAAGATATCTGCACACTTCCCCCTGAAAGAAGCAGTAGAAGAAAACAATGACAGAAATGAACAAGGTGAACGCTCTGAAGACCTGGCCCTGAAGCAGCAGAACGACACAAAGCAACAGGATTTAGGATGGCGTGCAGCACACGAGGAGAGGAGGCAGCCGAGCCCAGCATCTTCTCAGTGCAACAGATTCACATTCATACTGTTGTCTCTATATCCAGGCACATAGAAGGCTACAAATACAGGTGAAAAGCATTTTACGTGCTTGAGCATAGCAAAGAAAGGACAAACAAAACAGTCAAACCCATACAATGCCCACACAAACAAAATAAAGTCTCTAATGGATCGGTCAAGTGTCCAGAAGGAGACGGCACTCATAATAAATAAGAGGAACTGCAGTACATTTGTCTGGGAGGAGAAATCTGGAGCTAAGTAAGAAGAATAATTAACAAAATAATAATAATAACATTAAAAGTAACAACATCCAGTTCCTTTCTTGAAGTGGAGAGGCTCAGAATTGGCTCAGTACAGACGACAGGAGGATATGGACCATCTTGTCCCCACACAGACAAACAGAGGCACACAAACCGCTGAGACGCGGGGCGGCGGGCTGCAGCTCACTTCTGTAGTCCCACTAGAGTTCCAGAGACTGACCAGTGTGTGGGCGACACAGCCGCTCAAAAAGGTTTCTGCTGGCTTTCTAACAGCTCTGAGGTAACACCTGCATAAGGATGACTCCACAGAACATCAGTGAACAACAGGACTCTCATCTTTATGATTCGCCTAAATAGATTACCTGAAGTCCAATTCCAAACATTTCTGTGTTTTTACACAGTTCTGAACAAAAATCTCAAAATCTTTGAAACAAATAAGGAGAATTTCATTTCTTCAGCATTTGCTCTAGTATAACAAGACATCTAATAATGTTTATGGTAATGAATATGATAGCTTTGTCTAGCCATCATGCAGTGTTTAATTTATTGGCCATCAATAAAAACATCCTTTCTTTCAGTTCATTTTCCATTTGTTCTTATTGTAATCTATTTAAGGAAGTACCAAATTTGACAAAATAAAATAGGATTTGATGTGAAAAAAAAAGACTTTTCATTGCAAAATTACTGACTATAACAAAGTCTTCAATAAATTAGATGTTTATTTGAACCATCTTTAAGCTAAAGATGTCCTAAAATTCTGAAATAATCCAAAACGGATTTATAGAAACACAAACATCTTAGAAAGACAGTTCCACACATCAGCTATGAATGTATCACTGCAACTGTGCCTGCATGCCGCCCCACCAGACACACACGCCCACGCACACACACATGCACACACTGACAGGCGGACAAGAGCCTATGACATGTTGAAAGCTCTCCAATGCAATCAAGGAAAAACGGTTGTGCAGTACCTCTTTGTGGCCACCAGGCGGCCCTGAAGCAGATGATCTGACTCGCACTCATCCTCACCGATCCAAGATATGTTCTGTTCATGCAGTCAGTTACTATTTTGATGCAACACTTGCTTCAAATAGGCAAAATGTAGATAATACACAGATAGCTCTATCATATTAAGGATCTCTTTATATACTCTTCACCTTTCCAGCAAAGTGAAAACAAATCTAGAGTTTGACCCAGACGGAGGGCCGTGTGCTCAGCTCCCACTGCTGATGCTCGGGTAGTAGGTGCAGAGATGGAAACTGGTCAGGAGGGAAGTTTGGCATTCGGACACCTTCAGTTGTTCCAGATTATGTGTACCTGTCCCCCCCGCCCCTCAGGTGGGATGGGCTTCTCGGTGTGCTGCACGCACTGGGATTTGCCTCTGGAGGGGTGGGGGTGTTGAGGGAGTCCTGCAGGTAGTGGGGCTGTGAAGGAGGCATTTTATTGGATCAAATATTTCTCTTCTCATGGGGTCCAGCGCACAGCTCAGTCCCCCAAGATGACTTTCACAAAGCTAGCCACGTCGGTTTCTTTGGCCTCGTGCAAAGTGAAGAAGGGATGTTGCTGCAGGGAGAGGGAAAGAGGACCAGATCAGAAATGGAAGCTGTAACGACTGACCTGATGGACACTGATACTGCTGACAAGAAAAAAACAAGGAAAATCCAGTCCCGACTCTGACTGAACCAGAACATTCTGAGCCCGTCACAGCCGCTCAGTTCTGCTGGGCCTCTTAGAGAACTGACACACTATCACTGACAGAGACCCTGATGTAACCTGAGAAACCATGTCAGCGGTGAATATAAACAGCATAAGCTTGTGTATTTATGCTGATTCATGTCTTCAAGTTTATCATTCTTTATGGTTTTTGTTCAGACATTCTCTGTCATGTTTGTGTATTGTTGTGCTTTTTCTGTGTATTTGTGATGCAACTGACAAAGATCCTCTTCTGTCTGTGTGTGTACTTTGTATTTGGAGTTGGCTCACTCTGAAGACAGACAATGACCAACAGAAGATGAAACATCACTTCTATGCTGACTCTACTTTGTGCGTCTCTGTTGTGTATTCAGTCATTGTGTGTTCTTCAGGTGCAGGCGTTTTTCTTTTTAGGTGTGGCATTCTGCACTAGTGAAAATCTAAAGCTCTCCCACTGTGATGAGAAGAAGTCATGAAAAGTAAAAGCATGTGTGCGTCCCCCAGTGGCAACTACACAGCATTACAAGATCCCCAAGAAAGAAAAAGACTCACCATCAGTTCTGTGTAAGTCGGTCGTTCTTTGGAGACCTTCCTTAAGCTGCAGAAGAAAACGAATGAACTTAATTCAGTCAGTATTTCATGCTGTCAGTGAACAGCGAGTCTGTGTGGAGCCTCCAGCAGTGAACCAGCCTCTACTTCTGCTGCTGAAACTAAAGCGTACAGCGCGGCAGAGGAGGTCCAGTCTCAGCATGCAAGCACCAGCGTCATCCAAGATAACATCTGATGATGGCACTTCACAGGAAACTTTGGCTGCGAGTGTAATAAGATGTGAACACAACAAAGTCTAAAGTTAGCCTGAATATGTGGCCAGCTTCCTGGTGCGTCATTCCTTATATACAGTATTTGCTGCATCAAACAAATGTTTGGTCCACACAAAGAGAAAGACAACAAATAAAAGCAGTTTATAAAGATTTGGGGAAATAGTGGAAAGTCTGCTTTGAACTGTTAAAAAAATAAGTCCTGACAATTATAAATTATGAATAAACTGTGAATAAGAAGCGAAGTTCTTCCTAGGAGTGACTGGAAAAAAATGACGACTGATCCAGGATCTGATTAGTTCAGGTCAGGGGTCAGCAGCCTGAAGCTCCGGAGTCGCTAACAAGCTTCAGGATGATCTGTGTCTGTTTTCATTAAATAACGAGTTGGGATCATTTGTTTTTAGGACGTTTCATCATTTATGTTCAGATGAGATAAACAATGCTAAAAAGTTTCAAGTCCATCCCTGACAGAAAAAGTCATGTTTGACTCGACTTTCTTTTTGCATTTTTAAGTCAAGTAAATTTGCTGCAACAGGAGGATGTTATTTGATGAAGGGTGGATTTTATCTTGAGAGGGAACTCGGATGTGCTGCTGCCAAAAGTAAAGACTTCAAAGATGCTATTTGAAGAAAGATATAACTCTGTTAGAATGCAATTACTGTAAAGATTTAAAAGCTGTTTCTTTTATAAATGGCTTAATGGCCACAAAAACATGGAGAGTTTTTCCAAATATGAAGTAGCCCTTTGCAGCTCTCTCTGGGTTTAAGTCGACAGGAAACTGCACCAAATGGCTCTTTAAATGATAAAGGTTGCATAGCATAGGTCAGCAGACAAAAACGCACCACTGCGAGGTGAAGTCCACAAACTCTGGGGAGAACTGGCCGGCAGGAAGCTGAGGCGAAGGCTCCTCCACCACCTGCTTCAGCTGCTGAAACGGGGTTCCCCACGATTCATACGGGAAGCGCAGAATGGCCAACTCGATCTGGGCACACAGGGAAGAACGTCATTCCCAAAGCAGCAAAACACAGATCTGCCAACAAGACCTCACTAAAACCATCAGCTTTACTGAAAAACCACAGGACTCATTCATTTCAGCTGCTTTTCACTAAAAGACAAAACAGAATATTTGCGAGTGGCACATGTCTCTTTCTAAATATTGGATTTCAGTGAGAATAGTTCACATCAGAAGAAACTTCTTGTCTTTTTTTTAATTCCCAACTTCAAAATATTTTCAGAAAATACTGGACTGTAATCATCTGTTAAATACTGATGTTTTGTTGATCTGACATCAGAGATTTTAGACAAAAAATTCAGGTGTGGAAGGTTTAAACTACACTGATAAAAGTGAATATTTAATGTATTTATGTAATTTCAAAAATTGTAGCAGCTACATTTCAAAAGCTGTCTACTTAATAGCCCTTCCTTATTGCTCAGAGTGAAAGTTCTTCATGTAAATGTTACTGTTTCATTTAAAGACAGCCTGCAGTTTATCAAATATGGTTAAGACACTTCATTTCTAGTCATTAGAATTATAACTTTTCCCTCACTTTGTACCACACAACCTCATGTGAGCCATCAGAACAATCCTAAATGTCCCGTGTGTACATTCTACAGCTGCTACAGCTCTCACACACTTGAAAATGAACTTTGACTTTCTGACATCAAGCTCTTTTAAAAATCGGCCGTTACATCTGTCCTTCAGAAACAGTCCTGTTTGCTGCTCTTTAGTGATCAGATTTGGGATGGGCTGCAGCAGAGTCCTCGTGTTTTGGTTCCCTGCTCTTAGGTAACGTACCATCGTGATTCCTAAACTCCAGATGTCCGATTTGACGTTGTAGCCTTTCTGGTTGGTCTCCGGGTTGATCCTCTCCGGCTGCAGGACATAACATGGCTCAGAGATTGACAGCAAGGAAAACATTCTGTGCCTTTCCTCCCTCAACATCCGTGTAATCCCGAGGTGCTAATCCTGACTCAAAATTCTCTCAGCTCAATTATTTTACATAAATCGTACTTGTTGACGAGATTTTTTTTACTCTTCCCAGGTTAAAAAAGTTTTATGTTTTAGAATATTGACAAAAACAACTTTCTTTGTTATTTTTTCTTACATCAATTCACTTTTAACAGTCATTCAGGTGAACTCTAAATGTCAGATTATAAATTATTCCGTTAATGATTCCACATGCTCACCACATCTTAAGGTACATTCACACCAAACACAATTTGTGTTCCTGAGTTTGACGCCGCGGCCGCATGTGGGAGGAGCTACCAGTGAATGTTTTTAGGATGATGCTATAAGGAACGTGTCTGTGGATTTCTCACTTAGAATGTATGAAGACACAGATGATGTTGAGAAATCATGTTTATTGATTTTGAAGAGTTCTACAAAAACATCAGTAATTATGTCTCCATGTTTGGGTTTATATTAGGGCTGTCAAATTTGTCGCGTTAAAAACGCGTTAATCTGACACGTGCTTGACGCCGACAATTTTTTTGACGCATTAATCGCGGATTTTCTCATACGTGCCTTTCCATACCGCGCGCGGGCGTCCCGCCCTCCAACTCACCGGCTGCTCTCACTAGATCACGGGCGGGTCTCCAACCACCGAGCTGCGAGCTAAAACCGGCCGGCGCTAGGACCTGGAGAGCTCCTGCACCCTAACCCGGCTCCGGTTCGCGTCCAGTACCACGTCTGGTGGTACCGGCTCGCGTCCTGAGAGCTGTGGACCCCCGACGTTCTGAACAGCAAGCGCACCGGGGGACGTTTTAAATGTTCTGGAGGTTTAAGCGTGATCCAGCCCCAGCATAGCGGTCTGTCTGCCGGCATATTCATGGCGTGAGCTCCGCTGGACACGTCGCTGCATCGAGCTGCAGCCAGAGAACGCGGCGGCAGTAACAGACTGTCAAACTATCCACAGTGTATCCCGCTTTTCTCAGTCTTTAATGTTTTAAAAAACAAAAGTTAATTGGAAATGATAAATCTCTATTTCATTTATTACTGTAGTTCAGCAGAGGAGGAAAAGATTTGGTCCTGACAAAAAATGAACATGAAAGTGTTATGGAAATGTTATTTTTGATGTTTTTTATTTTATTTTACTGAACGTTGATTGAAGTTTTGAATTTAAAATGCCCTTCACTTGCACTCGGGCTTTTGTTAGGCAAGGCAAGGCAAGTTTATTTGTATAGCACATTTCATGTACAGCGACAATTCTTTACATAAAACATTAAAAGAAACAATCAAAAGAAATAGTAAAAATGTGATCATTAAAATAAAATTAAAAGAAAAGTAGGCATCTTATGTTACAGTCTTCTATTGTTAAGAAAGTTTATCTCAATACAATGTTACAAAATAAAGTATTTCTGATGAAAACTATTAATTTTGTCATTCTTGTTTTCATATTTGATGTAGAACTGCTAAATACCCCGAACCACACATTTTTTTCCTTAAAAAGGGCCACATAACAATTTGCGATTAATCGCGAGTTAACTCAGGACAAAATGTGATTAATCGCAATTAAAAATTTTAATCGCCTGACAGCTCTAGTTTATATAAATATTATTAACGGATTTTCCCGGTACAGGGGGCTGTGTTTGTGTGACAGCCGCTTCCCCTGTGTTTCTGTGTCTCTGTGGATGAGCTTGAAGGCTCTCTGTCTCACATTAACCCAAATGGCAAAATAAAGTCAGGAGACGTTTTTCCTTTTCTTTAATGTCTCAATGAGGCCCGAGCCGGCAGCCTCCTCCCCCCACAGTGACTCTCTGTCTACCAGCATATCGAGGGAGTGAGCTCCACCGCGGGAGAGAAAGCCGGAGATCTGTCCAGAGTGTATCCTGCCTTCTCCTGTAAGTTTCCAGATGAGCTCTGAGGACCTGTGGCTCCAGCAGGTTAAGGAAAAAGATGAAAGTTCATGAAAAAAACGCTCGCTTTGGATTAATATTGTACTCACTGATCGAGTCACTGAAAACGTCGCGTGTCCAAAGCTGAGTTCCTGATTGGTAGATGCGACGCAGCAACCTGTATAACTTCAGATATTTAAATTTTGGCCACGCCGCCCAATTGGTGCCTGGTTCCACGACTTCAGATCGCCTCATGTCGTGTCTCTTCTATTGACTTTACATTGAAACTGTCCGCCTCTGACGCACGAATCGCGTTCAGTGTGAAAGCACCTTTAGAGAGTTCCAGACATGCCCACACTGATGCTTCTCACATTCCTGTGCTATGAGGAGCCGTTGGTGCTCTGGACTGGGGTGTAGCCTAGTGATGAGCACACATCTCTGCACCCCGTTTTTCAAGCAGCCACTTTGTTGGACTGAACACATCGTATTCATCTTTTTGTCCTTTTTCTCCTGCTCTGGATTTATTCTAACTCAGATGCTTGAAGGTTTTCATAGAAAAACATGCATGATCACATCATTGTGGTTTCTCTTACTGCCATGTAAGGTTTGCAGCCCGCGTCCATGGTTTTAGCCACAGAGTCAACCAGGTAGCCGCTGATGCCGAAGTCACACATCTTCACCTGGCCCTGAGTGTTGATCAGCACATTAGAGGGCTTCACGTCTGAGGAGCAGAAACAGGAAGTGCTTTAAGATGCTGGTTTTTGAACATAACTGACAATATAACCAGTGATAACCTCTGGAAGGAAATTGTGCTTTTTTGTTGCAAAGGACTCTGGGAAGAGGGGTTATTTAAAGCTAGAACGCTTCGGAAGCTTAAAAACTGACAGCTTAATTGGTGTGTTAGTACCTGCCTACAGATGCTGATAAGGGAATCTTTAACACCTGAGGAAGCAATGATGAAGATCCCAAAAACAAACAGGTCTGGGCCCTAGAAGCCTTTAATCAACTTTTGCAGGACGTTTGAAGTGTTTGTCCTGGAAGGCATTTGTACTCTGACAGAATCTTTCTTTAAGATCTGAAGAGTCAATAAAGGAAGGAAGAACCATCGGACGCTGGGACACCATCAGAGTTGGACGTCTTTCCGCTCTTACCTCTGTGTATGACTTGCAGATTGCTGTGCAGATGCTCCAGAGCTTTGACTATCTGGAATGACAGAGCTCACTAATGAGAAAATGAAGGAGTCCAGAGGCATTGAGCCTTTAGAAGAACACACTCAGAGGAATAAAGCAATCTGTGTCTCAGCGAGACAACGCACCGAGACGGCTATCTTTCCCAGGATGTCCTCCGGGATGGTCAGCCCCTTCTCAATCACCTGCTTGTAG
Organism: Oryzias melastigma; assembly: GCF_002922805.2. Taxonomy (NCBI): domain Eukaryota; kingdom Metazoa; phylum Chordata; class Actinopteri; order Beloniformes; family Adrianichthyidae; genus Oryzias; species Oryzias melastigma. Next base: position 23,184,004 of record NC_050530.1, on the reverse strand, counting down.
AACTTGTCCAGAGAGGTGTCCATCAGCTCCATGCAGATCCACACGTCGCCCTGGCAACACATCAGATGAAGAAGATCAGGACCCCATATGACTGGTCGGAGTTTAAACACAGGAAGTCACAGATTTTTCAGTGTGAGAGTCGCAGCAGGGAAATCCTGAACATTTCCTCGCAGCTGCAGGAAACCTTTGCGCTACTTTTTTATCACCAGGATGGAAGAAGCAGCAGTGGATTGTAGTGATCTGCCTCACATGGATTCTACTCATGAAAAGAATCAAACTACAGATCTCATGTCTTCCTTTCATAAAACATACAGTAAGTAGAAAATGTTGAGATCCTCCTCCATCTTGTCTTCAGATATCTTCTCATCTTTTAAAAGGTTTTGATCATCCTGGTTTCTGAAGCTTTTTTGCGGATTACAGACTCACACAATGAAAAATATGTTAAGGACGTGTTTCTTCCTTCATTTTTTAAATGTGTTCTTTTCCCCTCTCCATGCAAACATCATTTCAGTAACAGCTACCTCTCTGAAGAGCGCCCCGTAGAAGGTGACCGTGTAAAAGCAGTCCACAGTCCTCATGGAGATGTCCAGATCCATCAGCAGCCTCTTCTGCTCCTGAGTGTTCACTGTGGCCCGGATCCTCTGACAGACGACAGAAAAGCCGCTCGTTCAAACGCTGTGACTGTTCAGGTTCTCTCTTAATGAGCCACTCCAGTGAAAATGCTCTTTTTTGGTCTTTTTAACGTGTTCTTGGAGCATTTTTCTCATGATGGAGGACTAAAAGAATTTCAGATTAAAACTGCATTTCTGCATATTTCTTTATTCAATCGTGATTGATCAGGAGCAGACAAAAAAAGGATGTTTTAAAAAGCTCTCTTCTGTGAC
>NC_050530.1:23173855-23183112 GCF_002922805.2 Oryzias melastigma | reverse complement strand
GGGGGGGGGGGGGGGGTCCTCCCTGCTCTGCTGGATTCTGATGTAGACAAATAGATCCATGAACGTCTTTGTTTTCCTCATCTGAGCTGGAATCTGGATCAGAACTGTACGGCTGGATAGCTCTGATATTGATCACCATTTTTGTTGGACCGCTAATTTTTCTTGGGGGTGTGGGGGGCTGTAGGCTAGAGAGTTGGGAGAGAGTTAACAAAGAGATGATGGGATATCAGCAGGGGCTTACTGTACCTCCGTGCCAACAGTCCCACCCACAACTCAGAGGCGAACTTCTGATGAACTCCTCTCGCTTTGCACAAACTTTGCTTAGTAACCAACAGTTTTTTGAATTATTTTGCCAAAAAACGTCATAATCAAAATGAAAATATTAATAGGAACACTTTTACAATGGCTCAAAATATGATTGGAGTGGGGCTTTAAGCAGCATGGCCAACATTTTCTCAGAAATGTGACGGCATATCAGGACTGTGCAGGGTTTGAAAGAAATATGTTTGAACTCTTCTCTGTTTGAACCTGCTTATTCTGTAAAATAATTAATAACAATTACCGTATTTTTCGGACTATAAGTCGCACCGGAGTATAAGTCGCAGGGGCCAAAAAATGCATAATGAAGAAGAAAAAACCATACATAAGTCGCACTGGAGTATAAGTCGCATTTTTTTCAAGTAATTTATTTTACAAACTGGTTGAAAAAAACGATATTACATCATCCTGGAAGGTAAGTTATAACATTCATAAGTGAATAGAAAACAGGCTGAATATGTGTCAACACATATTCACATATTAGCATCATGAAAAAAACGAAAAGGTGTAGCATTTATATAACATAACAGTTTTATTTAACTATAGCCTCAAGAACTCATCAACTTTGTATCTTTACTGTAATTAATTGCACGCAATCTCACTCCATATCACTAAATCCGTTAAATTCTTCGTCCTCTGTGTCACGTCTGAATAACTAAAGTAAATAAAGTAATTGCATAGATCACCATAAGAGGGCACTCTAGACTTACGGTCCATATCTCATCATTAAAAATTCGTATATAAGTCGCACTGGAGTATAAGTCGCAGGGACATTCAATCTATGAAAAAAACCGCGACTTATAGTCCGGAAAATACGGTAAGTGTCCTAAAACAGGCACAGATTGGCTCCATCTGCAATGAGCTGCTGCTGCTGCAGCTTCAGCTACAACAAAAGAACAAGACTGCCATCTACTGTTCTGCAGGAAAATTACAAAATAAACAGATAAGTGAAGAAAGGTAATACGTAGACAGTTTCTATCTTGGTATCAAATATTTGACATAAACTAGGAGTTATTTTTGAAGAACCGTCCAGAGTATTTCCGTTCTCTGTTCCATAGCTGCAGTCACAGTCCTGCTTCAACCATTCCCGGGTTATTCTCCCAGACAGTGAGGAGAGTAGGCAAACATTTGATTTGGGTTTTGAAAATAAACTGGCAGATTAGAAACAAAATGAAAGTTTGACATTTAAAGCAAATGACAGTCAATGAAGACGTGGAAACTTTAATGACATCCACAGATTTTTATCATTAGATCTCTTCACAGTTTTTGTAACGTGCTGCAGCTCAATGAGTCACCAGCCTTATTCATAAAGTTGCAAGTACAATGTTTGGTATTGATAATGTCTATAACCATGGTGACAGGTTTAGGATTACATCCTGTTTATTTTGAAAAAGGCACATAAATACGTGCGATCAGCACAAAACATTCATGTTAGCCACACATAATTAGTGCAGCCAACAGGCACATGCTGCATTGCCTGCACGTTTTTAAGTGTGTCCAAGTATGGTCGCACATATTAACCTGATTCTAACCTTAACTCTTCCTCCGGGTCTGCGCGGCCAAGAAAAGACTTCAGCACTGGCTGCTAGTATTTAGAAAATGGCATGTGAAAAGTCACTTTCTCTAAAAATTATTACTATAACAAAAGACATTTTTTTATGAAACCTAGACTACCATATAAAGGTAGTCTAACACCAGATTCTGCGCCCTCTGCAGGAGAGGAAAAAATGTCACAATATATTTGCAGAAGAGAAAACTCTTGAGGCTTTGCACAGTTTTTTGGAAGAGTGAGAGCATCTTCACTGTGAACAGTATCATGTGCTGTATGAGCTGGCTCACCTTAACAGCCATGATCAGACCGCTGGGCACGTGTCTCATCTTGTCCACCACGCCATAGGCGCCTCTGCCGAGCTCGCAGATCTGCTCCAGGTCGTCTGCCTTCACCTCACATTTCTGCTCCGCACACAGCAACCAGACAAACAGAACGCACAGCCAAGCTCTTATCACTGGTTAAACATCCACAGCTGCCCTGCAAATGTCTCCTGTCTGATGCAGACACTTAAAAAGCATCCTCGCTCCTCAGGATCTTTTTTTTTTTTTTTTGGTTTCTTTTTGTTTGCAATGTTCAAAGAGAAGAAAGGGAAGGAAAAATATGTTACTTAAGGCCAGGTTGGGAAATATCAGACGGGTCTGCCAATGGAAAATTCCTGTTATTTGATGAGTTTTAAACAAATATTGTTATTGCACTGTGGGTAATAAAAAGCATTCCACTCTCCCCACAATCAAAAGTGTTCACTAGGCCGCTCTTTACAGCTGACTGTCCCTTTAGCTAACCGAAAAAGTTATCTGTGAGTGGGATAAGAAAAGGGGTCAAACCAGGAAAAAAACGAAATCAAATCACCTTTTCTCCAATCGTTACACAAGCCTTGGAGTCCAAATCTCTGGGTGGCCTAAAACATATAGAAAAACATTTTATTGATTTAGGACAAAAACAACAGCCCACATAAATACATATTCTGTAGAAAGAAGCATCATTGAGTAAAGATGAATGTGGACATAATACATACGATTCTTTTCTTCCTTATAAATGAAAACATGAAGTTAATTTTTTTTGCAGAACTAAAACAGTTCAGCTGTTTGTCTCCTTGATCCGTCTTCATTTCCAGTGAATGAGATTTGATCCTGATAGACTAAAATTATACAATTATCTCTTATCTAAAAATACATCAAAACCACGTACTTGCTGGTAAATGTTTGACAATTTATAAGAAAAATAAGAAAAAAATGAAAAGCCAGAGATACATTTAACAAAGCAAGAATTGGAAGTTTTCTGTTCTCCTCCTTGGCTTAGGACGATAAATGGGACTTCAGGAATAACACAGCTTCTCCATGCAATTTGCTGTATTTTATTCAACCGTTTAATGCAGGCTTTAAAAGGTCACCTTATGCAAACAAGGATGTAAAGATCAATAAAGTGCAGGACTTGAGCCTGCAGGTGTAACAGCTCTTACACGGCAGCAGGAGCAGGTTGCTCAAACACTTCCTTGGAGAGCTTGAGCACTGGTTTCTTCTTTCCTGGAAGCAAACAAAGATCGGTGAAGCAGAGTGAAGAACTTGGCTGCTTTTAAGGTCAACAGGGTTTTTCATCATACAGACCAGGGTGTCAAACTCAATGGCACAGGGGGTCAAAATCCAAAAGGCAACTTAGGCTGCGGGTCGAACAGGATAAACATTTATGGAACACTCTAAAAGCAAGTGTTTAAAACTTTAAAACCATAAGTTTTAGCATGAATATGAATAAAAACAGACAGGAATATTATTCCAGAATAAATCAACTTAAACCTTAAATAACTTTTAATATCTTATTCTCCATAAAAATATATTTAGTAAAATTATACAAGTTAGAAATAAGTGCAAGATACATCGGGCCATCAATATCAATAAAATAAAATGATCTGGAGGGCCGGATAGAATTACCCGGAGGGCCGGATCTGGCCCCCGGGCCTTGACTTTGACACGTGTGACATGGAGAGACGTGTCTTATAATTGGTAGCACTCCACAGACACCAGTGAATTCCAAGACTTAGACTTAGAGCTGACAGGTTATTTTGTTGCACAGCGGCATGTAAAATGCACCAGTGTGCACAAAGAGGAGCCTGCAGACAGAAGCTCTTCTACAAGAAAGCATCATCACACCTTCAGATAAACTCACAGACTCAGAAGTTCTGCTGCCTGGACAGATTACGTCCTGAAACCAACTCAGTGTGACATGAGTACAGCTGCAGCATGCACAGAAAACCTGCTCAACATCTGAGGTAAGAGATCAGTCTAAAGCATCATCCCACTCCATTTCTGTTTTCCTGTCATTGTGTTTAATTTAATAAAAAAAATGTGCAATTCAAGTCAATCCCTAAAGTCCATGCTGGCTACATTAGAATAGAAAAAGCTGGTATTTAATGTTCATTTTCTGATCAGGTCCTAAAAGTACTCCCAGTCTTCAGAGGAAATCTTTTAGATTGTTTCTTAGATTGGAAGTTTTTGTGGATCCTGTCATAATACTCACGGTTCGGCAGGGTGAATGGCTCCAGATCCTATACCAGCGTAAAGAGCATTGAAGATAAGGGGAGAGCAAAAACAATGCAAGGTGACCCAAATATGCTGACTCGGTGAGGAGGTGAGGCCCTGACTCTGCACCGGCTGGACACCTTGTTGATGATGGTCGCTCGGTGTGGGTGGCTCTCTGTCTACAGGCAGAATCTGGCTGGAGCCTCCTTAAAGCGGCCAGCAGCTGCTCAGCCCGTAAAGACTGGGCTGAAAAAAGGTTCTGAAGGATCCAATAAACAATAAGCAATAAATATAATCCTGCCATCAAATGCTAAACTCAACCTCATTCCAAACGTCCCACACTGATGCCAGTGCTGGTACTCTGAATTCAATATCAGTCCCAGAACAATGTGGTTTTCAATTCTGATTTATAGAAATGGTTTTTAACAAGGTTACATAACACATTATTTCAGAAAATATGGTGCTATTTATCAAAGAGTTAACTCTTTTCATAGACCAGTCTCTGAACCCTGAAAAAGCAAACAATCACAAAACAGACTAAATGCTGTCAGCTCAGCATTTCAGTGCAAACAGTAAAGTTTAAGCAGAATTAAAGAATAGAATAGAATAGAATAGATTTATTTAGTCATTGTCACTTGTACAACGAAATTTAAAAGTGCTCACTAATCAGTGCGTCATTCATACTTTTCCTAAGGAATAAATAGTTTAAAAATAAAACAAAAATACAAATAAAAAATAAGAGTAAGATAAAATAAGTCTATAAATAGTCATAACACAAAAACAGTAATAAAAAGCAGAAATAAAATGAGTAATAAATAAGTCATCAAAACATTCGCATACCTACAGACGATCACACAAACAGCCCTTCAACCACACACGTTCTCTGTCAAGGACTTGGTATTTGTGGGAATCTCTGCAGCTAAACAGCCCCTGACACTGACTACATGAGTCTCAGACCCCTGGCATCAGACCGGAACCAGTCTGGTACCAGGCCACACAGAAATAATAAATAACATACATTATTTCTGTATTTTGTTTGTTATCTGATTCTGAACGATGCTTCATTTTAGAAGTGTTACTAAATATATTATGTAGAAATCCCTTCTGCTCTTAAGTTCCTGCAAGAGTGGGCGGAGCTTATATCAAAATCGTCTTTGATGGAAACTGGTCTGCCATTTACTAAATGCTGAAAATAAAGAAAAACAAAGAGGATTTTTCCCCAGAGAACCAGCTTCATGCCTTAAGATAAGTTAAGAATTCAAATAAACCATTTTTTCAGCTCTAATTCTGCCCTTTGTTAAAAGCAACATCTTGGTGCTTCTCCATCCAATTATTTTGCATTTGCATCAGAGTTTGCATTAAGCTGAATTTCTCATCGTAAATTGTATATTCATTGCTTATAAAAGTTGCTTTTCAATCCTATTTTTTCCCAGAGTTTGAAAGCACTGGTTGTTAGCCAAAAATGGGCAATAAATAAGAATTGCTTTTTGTTTTTCTTGATGTTCAAAATGTAAACATTCTTTCTCCTTTGGGATTTTAATCCAATTTCAATGTAGTGACCAAATCATGCCTAACTATTGTCCATCAGAAATCATTTCTGCTTTCATTGGACTTTTTCTTTACTCTGTTTTAAAAAGTTTTGTTCAGTTTTTTAAGGTATTAAAACAGTCAGAGCTTATAAGGACTTTGCCACTTAAAGTTGAGAAGTAGAGAATTAAACAAATGATAAAAAATAAAGGATTTTTCCTTCTTTTGCAGTAAATGTTTTATGAAAAATTGGGTAGCTTAGTTGGTTGAGTACAGGGCTGGCAGGAAACCAGGGTTCAATTCCCAGTTGAGAATTTTCACTTTTATGAACACTTCTTTGAAAACACAATGTACTATAAGTTATGACTACATATTTCATTAAATAAACTTTACAAGCATCACTTCCTATTGACAAATGTATTAACTCACTATTTTAAGTTCATTGAACTAAACTTGTCTAGTTTTGTATCAATGTAAAAGAGTTAGCTAAGAGGCAGTACAGAGAGAAGCTGGATGGCTTCTATTCCAGTGCTGACTCTGGATGCATGTGGGGGGCCTGCAGCACACCAAATGTACAGAATCATCTCCGGTACCATTCGAGCCACAGACAGCCTGCCACATCACCTCAATGCATCCTGCAGCCGCTTTGAGACCTCTATGGAGCTATGTGGGAGCCAATATTATTTGAAACCCAAATACAAAAACTTGAAAAAATATTGGTGCTTGGATGAAAAAAATAATAAAATGTCCAAAACTTTTTGTTATTCTAAAATAAACTTAATTATTTTCAGCTTCAAATATTCATTTTTTTTAGGTTTCAAGACTCAAAATTTCAATTTCAAAACTTTTTTTCAGTTTCAAATCTTTTTATCACTTTCAAGTCTTTTTTTTTGTTTGTTTTTGAATCCGAAAATTTCAGTTTTTAAACTTTTTGCCCTGTTGTGACGCATTGGGGCGGGGCTAACAAGAAGGACCAATCAAAATGGAAGAGTGTGGTAATTCCAGTCCCCGTGCATTCACTGGCTCTGAGAACTGTGATAATTACAGTCAGAAAATGGCTGTTTAGTCTGTACTATCATAGTCTGAAGTTGTCCCAAGCAGAGTTTTATCGCGTACAACCCCCGCAAGGCAGCGGGACCAGACCACATTCCTGGACGATCCCTCAGACGTTCTCACCTCCATATTCAACCTCTCCCTCAGCCAGAGAACCATCCCCTCCAGCTTCAAACTACTACTATTGCCCCCCTCCCACCTGCCTGAATGACTACAGGCCAGTAGCTCTCCCTCCAATCATTATGAAGTTCTTTGAGAGAGTGGTGCCGACCCACATTCAGAGCAGCATTCCAGACACACTAGACCCCCTGCAGTACGCCTACCGGCCCAACAGGTCCACCTCAGACGCCATCGCTGCAGCACTGCACATCTCCCTCTCACATCTGGAGAATAAAGATCCTACATCAGGATGCTCTTCGTTGACTACAGTTCTGCATTCAACACGGTTGTTCCTCACAAGCTCACCCACAAACTGCTCTGTCTTGGACTACACCCCACCATCTGTGACTGGCTCCTGGACTTTCTGACTGGCAGGCCTCAGTCTGTCAGAAACCTGGACACTGAACACCACGCAGCTGGTGAAGAAGGCTCATTAGCAGATGTACTTCCTGAGGAGGCTGAGGAAGTTCAGGACGTCGTCAAAAATCCTCAGCAACTTCTACGGCTGTTTTGAGTCCTTCTAAACCAGCTGCATAACAGTGTGGTACGGCAGCTCTACCACCATGGACCACAAACGCCTGCAGAGAGTGGTGAAGGCTGCGCCCACAAGGACTCCTCTGCCCTCACTGCAGAGCATCTACAAGCGCAGGGTCCAGAGGAGAGCTGCTGCCATCATCAGAGACCCCACCACCCCCAACGAGGTCTGTTCATAGGGCTGTGGATCATCGCTTAGGTGGTGATCCGATTCACAAATCGAACCACGATTCTTACTTTTTAGTATGTTTATTGCCATGTGTATGTCTATTTACTGGATGGATGAAAATTTAAATTATTTTTATTTAATCATCATTTATACCTTTATTTAGAACAGAAGATCAAAATGAACAAAACTGATTAAAAAACACAAAGATTCAGATGGAAAGAAATGTTGTTCGTCATTTTAAACTTTTTTTTGTCAATCTTCTGGTTCAGCAGTAAAACAACATAAAAGGATAAAAATCACTGCTGTTTTGGATCATTTAACAACAGAATCTGAAAATGTGAGAGGCACCTCCCTGCAGGCTGTCATGGCGTTTTGACGTAAGGACGTCGCCATATTGGACGTCAATAGCGATGGACGTCAAACAGTCTATGACCGGAACGAAAACAAAAAGTTTAAGCATTAGTTTTCGACAAGCGAGTGCTATTCAACATGGGGGAGAATACGAAGGTAAGTGAAAGAGTATGCTATCATAATTCTCTATAAAACAAATATTTGTTTTGCTGATACATTCTGTGACTATGTCAATTTAAATGACTAAATGCATCACTTATTTCACGTTTGCCTTTTTTCCACAAAGTTATTTTTAATCGGAATGATTCGAAGCTCCGTGTTGCGATAGGTTAGCTTAGCTAATAATACGTCGGTTTTCACAGCGTGAACTTCTCAATATTTAATTTTTAATTTTAGTAATGCTTTTATACACCATATTTTCGATGTTTACTTCTAAAACAGAGTGAGGCAAAGACATTAAGTCCTTAATAACAGACAGAAAGGGGCAAACAAGTAAGGCTGAAGCTTTTAGCATGTAAGGACGCATGTCCAGCACAAAAACTGAGATAAATTCACGTTACTCGTGCAGCATTACGTGCACGTGCTTTAAGTTTGATCTCACTGCACCAATTTTCAGGATCAATGCATTTTTAAAAAAATGTTTTCACATGATCTAAAATATAACATATATTATGTTAAAATGTTTGTTAACACATAATAGTTCAGCCACCATTTGCCAAGAAAATTTAATAGCTTTATGGAAAGATTGTGAATTGCAAACCTGCTTTACAAAAGCCACAAGCAGAGATAGCATTCGAAATAGAAGAAGCCTTAAATAAAATAAAAAAAACACATTAAAAATAGTGATGTGGATACAGAGGATAGCTGTTTTTCATCCCATACTTGATACATATAAAAATTAGTTATTAACTGTATTTGAAATGTCTAAAAAATATTTTTCTTAATCTTTTTTAGAAAATGATTTGTTGACTTTTTGTTCAGATGCACGTGTCAATTCTTACAATAATTTCAGCATGACATGCCAGTTTTGCGGAGGTGGTGGTGCCTGCTGTTGTTGGAAAACAACTCTTTAAACGGGTAA